>NC_068981.1:162049005-162051682 GCF_001194135.2 Octopus bimaculoides
GGCACATAAAAGACACCATTTCGAGCGTGGCCGTTTTCGTGCGGGTGACACGTAAAAGCACCCACTACACCCTCTGAGTGGTTGGCGTTAGGAAGGGCATCCAGCTGTAGAAACTCTGCCAAATTAGATTGGAGCCTGGTGTTGCCATCCGGTTTCACCAGTCCTCAGTCAAATCGTCCAACCCATGCTAGCATGGAAAGCGGACGTTAAACGATGATGATGATGATGATGATATATATTTGTGAGTTGTCCATAAATAAAAAAAGAAAACACACTCTAAAAGGTATTTTGAGCAGTTATATTTTATATTATCAAGTAGTATACCCTTAGTCATGGCATCTAACTGGTCATAAATTTCTCATTGGTCTCAAATCTAATTCACTTTGGATGTATGTGTATGTGTGTGTGTATATATATATATATATATATATATATACACACACATATGTATATGTATATATAATGGGCTTCTTCTTATTTCTAGCAACCAATCCACTCATAAGACTTTGGTTAGCTACGGCTATTAGTAGAAGACTTTTGCCCAAGATGCCATGCAGTACGACTGAACCTGAGACCACATGGTTGAGACGCATGCTTCATAACCACACTGTCACACCTGTGCCTATTCAACATCTGTAATGTAGAAGAAAATAAAAGAAAGGGAAAATATAGATTATTATGTAAATGATTTTTTAAAATAATTTTTCACTCAATTAATGATATGGTACATAAGTTGTCCAAAAATAGATTAAAACATTGATAGAAAATAAATTGACAATTTCTTTAAAATTTCCAATATATTTCTGAAACATGAGTAGTGCTTAATGCGACAAAACAGTATTGTAAAATATTGGATTCTTGGAATAGCTATACTAACATTAAAATATTTGTGTCAATGTTATAACAGATGGGAAGTTTACTGCATACCAATTGCTGTTGTTCATTCTGTTTAGCCCCAGGGTAGCCCAGTTTTAGCTGACCTATGACCAAAGGCATTCCAATTGGTACCATTTTGTCTTTTTCTTTGATGCATTACATCTATGGCCATGTTATCCAGTGTGTACTTTACAAGACAGTAGGATATAATTTGAGAGAGAAAGGGAGAGATGGTTTCTTTTTTTTTGGCTGCTATTTCTTGCAGACTGATACCTGTGTTTGTCCACACCACCATCACTTGGGGAAATTCCGAACCTGGGTTCTCATTCCTAAGGTATTTTGAGAACTCAGGTTTGGAATTTCCCCCAAGACACCTGATGAAGGCTGGAGGGTATATCAGCCGAAACGTTGTGCTAACAACAAACAAGATGAGGACAAATATCCGTCAAACGTAAATAATACTCTTTACTCTTTCACTTGTTTCAGTCATTTTGACTGTGGACATGCTAGAGCACCGCCTTTAGTCGAGCAAATCGACCCCAGGACTTATTCTTTGGAAGCCTAGTACTTATTCTATCAGTTTCTTTTGTCGAACCGCTAAGTTACGGGGACGTAAACACACCACCATCGGTTGTCAAGCAATGTCGGGGGAACAAACACAGACACACAAACACACACACACACACGCTCACACACACACACACACACACACACACACACACACACACACACACACACACACACATATATATATATACATATATACAATGGGCTTTTTTCAGTTTCCGTCTACCAAATCCACTCACAAGGCTTTGGTCGGCCCGAGGCTATAGTAGAAGACACTTGCCCAAGGTGCCACATGTATAATTTTAGATATAATTAATTTCTTTATCTACCCATCCCCAGCTCATTTCACTAATTCTTACAATTGGTCACCATAGTGTTGAACAGACACAAGAGAATAATTTTAATAGATATATCAAAACACAAATATCTGTAATATAACGTAAGTCTATCTTGTCTTTGCCTACTGACCTTACATGACACACTCACGTGACTCGAATGTAGGACAATGCAGCTGCTACTTACATATATACACACATGTGCACATGTGCACGTACACATATAAATGCGTATTCTTGATCATATCCAATGGAATCTCATCTAAATGATTGACAAACCTCACTTATCAATCTGCTAAAACCTCTGACATGATTTTCTTGTATTCTCTGCTACATGGTGTTCTTGTTTCTATGAACAAATAAGCTGTGCACCAAATGCGAGAACTCAGATGCAATCAAGTCTCTTCCTACCATCACCACTATTCTATCTGCACCAAACCCCATGCTGAACACTTTTTTTCCAAACCCTTTCTCCCCTACAACAGCTTCCCTTTGGAAGTCTCTTATCATCATCATCATCATCATCATCATCATCATCATCATCACCATCATCGTTGTCATTGTTTAACTTCAGTTTTCCATGCTGGCATGGGTTGGACAGTTTGACCAGAGCTGGCAAGCTGGGGAGGTACCCAGGTTTTATTTGTCTGTTTTGATACGGTTTCTACAGCTCAATGCCCTTCCGAATGCCAACCACTTTACAGAATGTGCTGGGTGCTTCCTACATGCCACTGGCATGAGTGCATTTTATGTGCCACCACTAAAAGTACATTTTACATGGTAATGGCATGAGTGTACCTAATGTGGCACTGACACAAGTACATTTTACATTGCACCAGCATGAGGGCATTTTATGTAGCACCAGCACAAGTGCACTCCATGTGGCACTGGCACAAGTG
>NC_068981.1:162051704-162055030 GCF_001194135.2 Octopus bimaculoides
ACACAAGTACATTTTACATTGCACCAGCATGAGGGCATTTTATGTAGCACCAGCACAAGTGCACTCCATGTGGCACTGGCACAAGTGCATTTTACGTGACACTGGCATGAAGTAATTTTTTCATTTAAGACATCAGTCTGGAAAAGTCCAAGTTTAGACACTAACTGTTTTGAATATAACAATCTGCATTCAACACTACAAGCTATAATGACCATAATCAATATTTAGTGCTGTGAATGACACCACCTCACAAATCATATTTTTATCAGAATCACTGGTTCTCAGCTGAGGTCCATATAAGGCACCTGAGGGTCCATATAAGATTTTGTGGGGTTCACACAACAAAATGGTAAATTGGGGATTCACAATAGCATTTCAAGGGCCCCTGAAAAGAATTTGTTTTAGATGTATGTTTTAATATGTATTACAAGAAACTAAGCTTCTTGACGGCGGCGAGTTGGCAGAAACATTAGCACGCCAGGTGAAATGCTTAGTGGTATTTTGTCTGCTGTAACGTTCTGAGTTCAAATTCCGCCAACGTCAACTTTGCCTTTCATCCTTTCGGAGTCAATAAATTAAGTACCAGTTACGCACTTGAGTCGATGTAATCAACTTAATCCGTTTGTCTGTCCTTGTTTGTCCCCTCTATGTTTAGCCCCTTGTGGGCAATAAAGAAATATGAAACAACTAAGCTTCTTTCCCTAACATTTTACACAGTTTGGCTTACACAAGTTAATGTGTGAAAAACAAAATAGGTATTTTGAAAGAAGTGTCAATAAAGCTAGTTTTTTGTACATTGAATGACAATAGGGGTCCACCAGAATAAAATAGTAATCAAAGGGATCCATAGGATAAAGAATCATTGAGAACCCCTGATCTAGATCATTGGACTTGTGTGTAAAGAGCTAAGTGTTTTGGCTGGAAATACATTACAGTTCTCATGGTAGGATACAAACCAATGAACCCTTGGCTAGTTTACCAGTTCCTCATTGACCTAGTTACCTCAGCTCTTCTCCTGTTGACAATAACAAAAAAAAAAGGGGGAAAAAATCAAAGAAAGAAAGAAAACAACTACATTTTTAGATTTAAAAACTAAATCAAGTAGTTTATACAAAATAATCTCTTTGATCTAAAATTTATTTAAGTATCGTCTGTCACTATGTTTATGTAACTGTGTAGTTTGATTATGTGTCTTGGCTAATCTAAACAAGAGTTTAAAACACAGTTGTAAGTATCAGTCAGAAATCTATTTCTTCCATTCCATTTATAAAATCATTCTGTAAGATAAGAATTTAATTAATATCACAGGTTACCAAAACTCATTGATTAGAAGTGTCTACATATGTTAGTAGTAGAAATCTGTCATGGTATTAAAACTATAAAACTATTAGTTTATTGTTAGAAGATTTAAATCCACTGGTGGTGTGTTTTTGTATCATTGGCCAGTGTTCTCTCTCTTCTATTGCCTTTATTTTACAACAATATATATATTAGTTTATTTAAGAGAAAGTGGAAGTGGATTGGTAGCACAATTAGAAAGGACACACCAAATGCAGCGAAAAGCGCTTTACAGTGGAATCCAGATGGATATAGAAAGAAGGGTAGGCCTAAGAACTGGTGGCGTATATCAACACAAAAGGAACTGGAGAAAGAAGGACATTCATAGCAGAGTATAAATACAGAAGCGAGAAATTATGCGACATGGAATTCAATTATAAGTGGTGTATACTCCGCGTTGGTGTGTTAAAGGCAAGAAAGAAAAAGAATATATATTAGTGGATTGGTGTTTGTTGCATGTATTTTTTTTTTGTTTTTCTTGGTTAGTCAGAAGGGCAGGGCAGTGCCCATGGTCAACCATAGGATCAACAAAGCAGGTGGGAAGGAGGAAAGCATCCTTTAGTCCTTTTACTGCAAAATGAAATATTGTGGTTATTCAAGTGAATATGTTAAATCATTGTCGTCGTCGTTGTTGTCGTTATCTCCTAACATCTGTCCTTCTGTTATGTCTCAAGCACCTTCGGATGATCTCTACTCAATGGCTACACAACAGCTACTCAACAGTCAGTCCACTGTCAGACTACCTCTATTTATATGTCTTGGTCGATCCTACTTCTTCGCCTGGGGGCATCGACACAACACCTTCATGCTGACATAGGTTGAACACTGTGACAGGAGTTGGTCAGCTAGAGAACTACTCTGGCTCCATTTGTCTGTTTTGGCATGGTTTCTATGACTGATTGCCCTTCCTCACACCAACCACTCTACAGAGTGTACTGGGTGTTTTTTACATGACACCAGCACAGGTACTTTTATATGACACTGATGTGGATTGGTATTTTCTCCAAGTGACATTGCTTCACTGAACTTGATGTATCTTAACAAAAAATAGCTTTGAACATGACATTTTTCAGCAAAAGATTGATTGGTATATAAAACTGCTTTTTGCACTTAAGGGTAATGAAATTTTGAGTGGATATATTTGATTTTCACATTGAAAGGGTTAACGTTGAGGTGCCTACCAAAGGCACTCAAAAACCGATGAGGATTTTAAACCAGACAACAAATTACACCTTCTACCCATGTTGACCATGGCTGCCTTTGAACTCACAATGTCTGATACTTTAACAATTCACTGTTTTCGACTGGTACTTTATTTATCAACCCTAGAAAAATGAAAAAGACCTCAAACCAAGGAGTCAAACTATGTACCACAAGCCTTTTTGTTTGATGGTCTAACAACTCTGCCAAACCATTTTCATTGATCACCAGAGGCTTTCACATTGAATGAATTGATCTTCATTTAAGTGTAGGATCTATGACAATGGCTCAAAGTTGTGTTATATAGAAAAAGTGAGCAATAATTCAGAGCTGAAAATAATGAAAAGTCTTGTAGTGACGCCTGGTTCCAGTCACCATTTTGGGATTTTCATCCACGCATGCGCAGGGATTAGAGACTTCTGGAAGGCCTGCCGGAAGCCCCTTATGCGCATGCGTAGTCATCAGCAGCCGCTAAGCTTGACCGCCAGTCACTCTCTTCGTCTCTACTGCCGATCTAGACACATGCAATCTTGACCAGCTCCATGTAGCTGGAGATCTGAAGGCATCACACGACGTTGGCTAACCTGTGAAGAATGGTTTCACAATTGTGAGGCTGTGTGGTAAGTAGCTTGTTTACCAACCACATGGTTCTGGGTTCAGTTCCAATGTGTGGCACCTTGGGCAAGTGTCTTCTACTATAGCCTTGGGCCGACCAAAGCCTTGTGAGTGGATTTGGTAGACGGAAACTGAAAGAAGCCCGTCGTATATATGTATATATATATATATAT
>NC_068981.1:162060125-162065125 GCF_001194135.2 Octopus bimaculoides
CCTTCTACTTCCAGTCGCTTCAGAAATGTTACTACACATGAACTGTTGACGATTTTTTCTCCTTCTTCCTTTTTGCCTTTGGACTTTACTGTTTTTGCTGTTTCCAAAGAAGAGCTATGCTCAAAATATAAAATAACTACTCTCTTCTTTCTCTGAGCATCTTATTAATATATTGCTTGTGCTATCTCCTCATATTTGTTTGTTATTTATTTTTTCATTGTGTTTTTTTTTAATTGACCATATATATATATATATATATATATATATATATATATATATATATATATATCATGTAAAGGAATAGGGATTTGGAATCTGGGCAGACATCTTAGCATACTGATATAATCCAGATCTAGTTAAGCACATTGAATGATTGAGAACATACAAAATTGTTTAAGATAAACAATTAAATAGTACTTCAAGCAATAGGTAAATCCTGAGTTCTCTTCACTGGATTTCATATATCATACGGACTATATGTACCAAGACATCATAAAGAGGAAATGAGGAATTATATTAAAGCATTACTCTCATCAAATTTCAAGCTGATACGTGTTTCTGCTGAATATGTGTCCTAGTGTCCAATGATGCAGCAGTTATGTGCATTTAGTTGATTTAAATTTAAATCAGCTGCTGTCCATATTCATCCAAGATAAACATTCCTATGCAGCCTTGCTCAAGGTTTTACTCATGCAGGTGGGTGAAGTGAACTGAGGAAGTGAATTATATAAGGAAATGAATGAAAATGCAGAAGTGTTTTAAAAGTATTTATTAATGTAACTGGTTTCACTTATTTAAAAAGATTAAAAAAAAAAGAAACTGCATGTATAATACATAACTTAGAAGCAGCACTGCAGATGTGCCAACACACACGAACTTGAGACATGACTGCCCTCATGCACTTCTGGAGCACTGCCTGGAGTAAAACAAAGTCAGACAAAATCCTGCTAAGCATTTTGCCAGGCATGCTAACGATTCTTGAAATCCACTTACAAGGTTTTGGTTGACTGTGAGACATTAGTAGAAAACACTTGGCTAAGTTACCACACAGTGGAACTGAATCTGAAACCATGTAGTTGGGAAACAGATTTCTTACCATACAGCCATTTCTGTACCTATGCATGCATGGAAAAAGTGGACATTAAAACAATAATTTATAATTTCATTCTGAATAATTTATAAGGAATCTCTGTTGTTATTTTTACTTTCTTCCCTACAGTTGTCTGTTACTATACCTTCCATTTTAAAAATGTAGGTCTTCTTAAAGATGTAAACTTTTTTTTGTTTCAATCTCATTTTGTTCATGCTTTGTATTTATTTGTATTAGTTTTCCTTCGTTCTTTACTGTATACTTTTGTAAGTCTCACTATAGATATTTTGAAATATTTTCCTAATTGCAAGTGGCTCCTGTGTCTTTGTGTTCACGACAAATATAATCTTTCTGTGTTGACTTTTGGGTGGTATATCTTAAATGAGGTCATTATTTTTTCTTGTTTTCCTATCTTGTCTTGCTAATTCACTTAGCTTTCAGTAATAACTGCAAATTATTACTGGAACTGCAAGGATATTTATTACATTATTTTTGGCATTCAGCTCTGTTTAATCATCTGTAATATTCCTTCCTATCATTTTCTTTCTTTTGTGTGTATTGTAATTGTCAATTTCATTTATTTCAGTGAACTTGTAAGTCTATATTTGGGCTTAATTCTTTTATCTGTGTTCCTTTATCTAGCAAAATATTACTCATTTATATTAATATTTTTTCTCTTCAAGATGTCTTGACATATTTTAACAAAGTGAATTTCATGGCAATTTCCCTTCTCAATGAACTCCTTTTGTCTATGTTACAGGGTATGCTTTTGTTTGTAATTTCTAGCATACAACTTGAGAGCATCAAGATGGAAGAGGTGGTTGATCATAACCTTTGAACATTTAGGGAGTGGTTGAATTTTAACAATTGTTTCACGTATTTACATCCTTCTCTTTTACCTTTTATTTGCTTCAGTCGTTGAACTGGGTCCATTCTGGGGCACCACCTTCAATGGTTTAGTGGTTTAGTGAAGCAAATAGATCCCAGTACTTATTTTTTAAGTCCGGCACTTATTCTGTTGGTCTCTTTTGCTGAACTGCTAAGTTGCATGGATGTAAGCAAACCAACAGTAGTTGTCAAGCAGTAGTGGTGGGGACAAACACAAACACACACACACACACACACACACACACACACAAACACACACAAGGGGTGCTGAAAAGTTCCTGGCTTTGAATAAAAGAAAATACAGGAGGATCAGTTAATTATGATTTTATTCAACATATTCTTCTCTCAAATTCACACACATTGCAGCGGTCCTTCAGTTTTTCTATACTCTGTAAAAAAATATATATGTATGTATATATATATATTTATATACATATATATATTTTTACAGAGTATAGAAAAACTGAAGGACCGCTGCAATGTGTGTGAATTTGAGAGAAGAATATGTTGAATAAAATCATAATTAACTGATCCTCCTGTATTTTCTTTTATTCAAAGCCAGGAACTTTATCTCTATGTGTCTTAAACCAGGATTTTTGGTTTGAGGATACCTTCCTCTTTCCCTCCCACCAATCAAGGGGCTCTTTAAAGGATCAGGGACTTTACTTCATAGACTTCACATCATGGACTTCACTTTAAAAAAAAAAATTTTAAATCCAATTTTCTGACTTAATTCTTGGATTATTTATTTTTTTTCTTGGAGTTGTTCTTGTGTAGTTCTTGCTTATTTTAACATTTACACCAATATTGTTCATAATTCTTCCTCCGAGTTTCTCTTATGTGTTTTGCTGTTTTTGCTACATTTACTTCTGTTCTGTTCTTTGGTTTTGGTAAAAATCACATGAGGCTGAAGAGGAACTGTTCGTTTTGTTCAAGGAAATATGCCTTTTTATATAACAATAAGTTTATTGAGATTTAACAAAGATCTCTTGTATTCTTTGAGTTTGTGTACATCTTTGTGTTACTTTGCATTCTGTGTATACATACATACATACATACATACGTATATATGTACATACATAAATACATACATACATAAATACATACATGCATATATGCATTCATGCATACATACATACATATATGCATTCATGCATGCATACATACATACATACATACATATGTACATTGATATATATATGCATATGTGCATATCTATAAATACAAACGTACTTACACACACACACATATCTATATATATGTGGGTATGCGTGTGTGTGTGTGTGTGTGTGTGTGTGTGTGTGTGTGTATGTATGTGTGTAGTTGTTTTTAATTTTGTTCTATACTGTGCATATTCTTTGTGTTCCTGTTACTGATTTCATTAAAGTCTGGGAGATTTTAAACAGAGATGCCTTTTATTTTCTATTTTGTTATGTATGTTTGTTTACTCACATTGTTTTTTTGTATGAGTTTAGATGTTTCTAATATAAGATATTCTGAAGAAGTGCCTGCTTTCCTTTGTGATTGCTATGGCTTCTCTAAAGATTATTTGATTTGTTAAAGTGATATTGATGTACACATTTGCTTTCAGTATGAACAAAAAGAAACCTAATTAATTAATAATATTTATATGGCAAAACAAAAACATTAGCTCAATAACTAATATTAATTTCCATAACTACATTAAATGTAATGACCCTACTTGTCTGTTATGTTTCATACAAATGGCTTCTCTGGACAGTTCCCCTATGTCATTATGTTTCTAGTATTTTTGTGATGGCCTAGTTTGCATTTTATTTTTAACCCTTTAACTGTGAAATTAAATTTCATGGTTATGCCAATAATGATGTTAAATGCTTACTAAAATATACAAGTGGTATTTTCTACAAGTCACTTTGCTTCAATAAACTTAGTTTCAAACATGATATTACCTGAACAAAAGATAGATTGGTGTATAAAAGTTTGAATAAAAGGGTTACAATTATTATTCTCTTTTACTTGTTTCAGTCATTTGACTGCGGCCATGCTGGAGCACCGCCTTTAGTTGAGCAAATCGACCGCAGGACTTATTCTGTGTAAGCCTAGTACTTATTCTATCAGTCTCTTTTGCCGAATCGCTAAGTTACGGGGACATAAACACACCAGCATCAGTTGTCAAGCGATGCTGGGGGGACAAACACAGACACACAAACATATACACACACACATACTTACATATATATATATATATATATAAACATATATACGACAGGCTTCTTTCAGTTTCCGTCTACCAAATCCACTCACAAGGCTTTGGTCAGCCCCCCGAGGCTATAGTAGAAGACACTTGCCCAAGGTGCCACACAGTGGGACTGAACCCGGAACCATGTGGTTGGTAAACAAGCTACTTACCACACAGCCTCTCCTACGCCTATGTTGATATTTTATTTTCAAGTTAAGAATAGAATGTACCTTATTTCAAGGTAGTCTATTAGATGGCTGCATCAGTGTTAAGGTCAGAATTGACCTTTAGACAGATGTCCTTACAGAGAAACCTCATCAATATTAGTGTGATCAATGCAACTCTTTCCTGCTCGAAACCGAACAAGATTTCGTTGATCTACGCAAAAATCTATATCTGTTATCTTTTAACTTTTACTTGTTTCAGTCATTGGACTGCAGCCATGCTGGGACACTGCCTTTAAGGGTTTAGACTAACAAATCGACCTCAGTACTTATTTTAAAGTCTGGTATGTATTTTGTCAGTTTCGTGCTGGACTGCTAAGTTATGAGAATGTAAACAGACCAACACCACTTGTTAAGCAGAGGTGGGAATAATACAAATATATTATAATGCAAATAGCTGGAACAAACACCACAAAGCATCTCATCTGACAATGATATTTCTGCCAGTCCACCACCCTAAACTAATACTTTATTTACCAACCTTGGAGTAACAAAAGACAAAGTTTTGAAGTTGACTTCGGTGAAATTTGAACTCAGAAATTTGAACTTGGAAATTTGAACTTGGAAATTTGAACTC
>NC_068981.1:162070616-162076985 GCF_001194135.2 Octopus bimaculoides
CCTGGGGCTAAAAGCAACAGTAACATCCACCCCTAGGGGTCAGCCACACTTAAGTGGCAATATACTACACTTTATCGTGCAGTTACTGTTAATACTTCATTTAGAGAATTAACATTGCTTATATATATATATATATATATATAAATATATATATATATATATATATACCCCTAAATATATCAATATATTTATCTCTAATCTGTCTGTCTGTCAATCCATGTACTTGTGTGCCTGCCTGTCTGCCTACTGCATATTTGCATGTCTGTTTATCTACCTAAATGTAGTTATTCCATGTTGCAAAGTGGTTTGTCTTAGGAAGGGCATCCAACCATTAAAACCATGCTAAAAACTAATGTTCAAAGGAGACATAGAACCCACAAATAACAGTACAGGCTAATAATCTAAGAGGGCAGAAACTCTGAATTATAAAGGCGGTGAGCTGGCAGAATCGTTAGCACACTGGGAGAAATGCTTAGTGGTATTTCATCTGTCGTTACGTTCTGAGTTCAAATTCCGCTGAGGTCGACTTTGCCTTTCATCCTTTCGGGGTCGATTAAATAAGTACCAGTTACACACTAGGGTCGATATAATCGATTTAATCCGTTTGTTTGTCCCCTCTGTGTATAGCCCCTTGTGGGTAGTAAAGAAATAGGTATTTCATCTGTCTTTCCGTTCTGAGTTCAAATTCCACCGAGGTCGACTTTGCCTTTCATCCTTTCGGGGTCGATAAATTAAGTACCAGTTACGCACTGGTTTGTCTGTCCTTGTTTGTCCCCCCTATGTTTAGCCCCTTGTGGGCAATAAAAAATTTAAGAAACTCTGAATAACAACTGGTATAGGGTGGGCAGACAGGACTCTTTCATCCAGATTCAAATAACCTATCTAGTTCCAGTGACACAATAACATACACCCAGTCAATACTGTGAAGGCACGTGGCCCAGTGGTTAAGGTGTTGCACTCACAATCACAAAATCATGAGTTCGATTTCTGGACCAGGTAGTGCATTGTATTCTTGAGCAAAATGCTTCATTTTACTTTGCTCCAGTCCACTCAGCTGTAAAAAGGTAACCTCATGACAAACTAGCATCTTTTTCAAGGGGGATATTATGATTTCAGTCAATTATATTTTATGGAAACTAGGTTGGCGCCTTTGGGTCCTAGGACTCAAGATAGTAATGTCCAAGAGTCGATATGATGGTGAGTCAATGCTGTAAGGCATATTGCTGTTATGAAATTGATTGATTTTTTTCTCTTTTGCTATGTATGATACCAGATGAGGAAGATCACAACGTGGGGTGGACGAGTCATTTGAAGACCAGTCTAATGAAGAAGTAGATGATGACAACAACATCAATGACTATGATGAGGATGATAATGATGATGATGATGATGATGATGATGGTGGGGGGAGGAGGAGGAGAAGGAGGAGGAGGAGGAGGAGGAGGTTGAGGTGGCGATGAGATGACTGTTTCAAATGGCTTTTGACATCCAAATGAAATGCTTTAATGAATAACAGTGATGTGATTTTTTTCTTCTTTTTTTGATGGGGAATTACATTGGCAATGATAAAACAACCCATCATGATGGTTATCTTTTTCTTTCAAGATCATAGCTGTTCACTCACATTTTATCGCCTAATAGGATACCTTTACAAAGAATTTTCACCTGTTGATTACAGTGAATGATCAAAAAGCTCTTGATTGTGAATCAGTTCTCTTTTTTTTCCCCCCCCTCTTTCAGCAGATGTTACAACAGAATCCATCTTCAGTTTTTCTTTTAGGATCATGTGATATCAGTTTTTACAGAATTCTACTTCAGAAAATTCATTGGCAGTTGGGCAATGATTTTCACGGGTCACAGCATGCCCGTTCACAAATTGATCGTTAGCTGTTGTCATGAAAAAAGTTGTCCACATTTGGAGTCATATTTAGGGGACATACTTGCCAATTTGAAGTGCTGGTACCATTTGTGACATTGTGTGTGGTTCAAACAATCAGCCCCCTCTGTTGGCCCTTTGCAACTTTAGAAAAGTTTCAGCAAAAGTTCTTCCATGTCATCATCATCATCATCATCATCATCATCATCATCAACTTCATCATCATTGTCATCATCGTCGTCGTCATCAACATCATCCTCATCATCAACTTCATCATCATCGTCATTGTCGTCATCATCATCATCATCATCATCATCATCATCAACTTCATCATCATCATCATCATCATCAACTCCATCATCATCATCATCATCATCATCATCATCATCATCAACTTCATCGACATCGTCATCATCATCATCATCATCATCATCACCATCATCATCATTATGATACTTTAACATCCATTGTCCATGCTGGCATCGGTTGGATGGTTTGACCAGGGCTGGCAAGCAGGAGAGCTGCACCAGGTTCCAGTCTGATTTAGCCTGGTTTCTATGGCTGGACGCTCTTCCTAACGCCAACCACTTTACAGAGTGTGCTGGATGCTTTCTACAGGGCATTGACATGGATGCTTTTATGTAGCACCAGCACAGGTATTTTCTATGTGGCACTGGTACAGGTGCTTTTAATGTGGCCCAAGCACAAGGCTCTTGCAGACCTATCCTCTTCAACAGGATTGGATGAAGCAAAATTACAAACAAGCATATTGTTCTTTCAAATCTTTCTTTACTCTTTTTATTCTTTTACACTTTTACTTGTTTCAGTCATTTGACTGTGGCCATGCTGGAGCACCGTCTTTTAGTCAAATAAATCGACCCCCAAGATTTATTCTTTGTAAGTCTAGTACTTATTCTATCGGTCTCTTTTTGCTGAACTGCTAAGTTACGGGGACGTAAACACACCAGCATTGGTTGTCAAGCGATGTTGGAAGGACAAACACAGACGCACACACATATACACACACATACATATATATATATATATATATATATATATACATATATACGACGGGCTTCTTTCAGTTTCTGTCTACCAAATCCACTCACAAGGCTTTGGTCAGCCTGAGGCTATAGTAGAAGACACTTGCCCAAGGTGCCATGCAGTGGGACTGAACCCAGAACCATGTGGTTGGTAAGCAAGCTACTTACCACACAGCCACTAACTTTTCGTAAATCACCCAAGTGAACTAAACATATATTCACTCTAACATGTGTAAATCAATGACAAACTGATGTGACATGATGTGGCTATTATTTGAACCAGGGTCAAGAAGGGATAAACCTTAAATACTTTCATAGTTAAAACTTCTGATTAAAAAGCAGATCAGAAGCCTTAGCTAAATATAAATACTTGTTATTGAACTGCAGAGTAGCTCCTTCATGAAAAAATTTTAACCAAAGTTACTGTTCCACAATATGGGTTACGTTTCCTCGATGAAACGTCAGGGAATATTCATATATTAGTTTATAAGTTCATAAATTTGTTTTGATCTTGTTGAATTAGTAGGAAAATGCTAGTTATTGGGTTGATAAAATTGTTTTTCAAGAGAAGCAACAATAAGACAAAGATGAAATCAAAATAGAGCTGGGACCAAACTTTCAATTGCAGACAATTAAATACATATTTTGAAGCAAAGCTACAGTTCAGCAAATGCTTTGAAATTGAAGAAAGTATTTATTGCCTTACGCGAAAATGTTTATATATATGTTGTAAGGTTGTAGAATTACGTAGAAAAGAAATTAAACTGATTATAATAGAAGAGTCAGAAATGCACAAGTAACAAGAGTCTTTTAAAGCTTGAAGGTGGAATCATGAGTAGAGGAGAAGAACGTTAATGAGTCAAACAATTTCTAAATCATCAAATAATAAGGATATAATATATATATGTATGTATATATATGTAGGTATAAGTTAGAGGTGTTTAAAAACCTCCGAGGGATGGTTAAATCCAAAGGCATGCCTAGCGATTAGCTGCGTAGTTTAAATTATATGTAAGAAGAAAATGGAGGAAAAATAACAAGAAGAAGCTGATCGTTTGTGCTAGTAAGCCATTTATTTAATTAATTAATAAAGAAAAGTGGTAGTAATAGTACATTTACGATCATTTCTGTTTACCAGATGTGGTGGTAGACATCATCAGAATGCATAGTCATATATAGAAGTAAGAAGAGCGAAAGATATAGGGATCCATGGGTAATGAGAATAATGGGTTGTGTAAAGTGAGTGGGGGTTTGGAGGTGAATGATTGTGTGTAAGTAGTTTAAGTGGTTCCTGGCTAAATAGGATTATTTACATGAAAAAGCTAGGGTAGGATTTGTACAGGGTGAAGCTAGATTGATGTATGTTGTACCTAAGTACCAGTTGGTTTTTCGTGGCTCCTATATAAGATTTTATAAGTTTATTTATTTGTGTGTACATCACATTGGTAAACTACGTTTCTAGTTTTACATCTATTAGAAAATTGGCACTTACTTCTATCCCTGCAGCCACATAAATTATTAGGTATATCTGTGTCCGTGTTATGTTGTGGGGAGGGGGGGAATTACTACTCTGGTCTCTCCTGTGTTACTAGGAGGCGCTTCATTAATGGTGGGATTTGTTCTATTAGTCTGTCGGTTGTTAGATTTATTGTTCCTAATTTTCCTAGCTTCATAGAATGTGTCTAGGTTTTTTTATTATTAATCGAGGCTATGATGGTAGCTAGGTTACTAGTCAGGCTGTGGCCTACTCTAATTTTATACCTAAACATTCCTGCATATTTATTATTTACGTTTAAGTGTTTATCTATTATTTTCATTAATGAGTGAACTATGTTGGATTTGGGGTGCATGGCGAAAGGAATTACGAGCCAGATCTTATCACTATTGCATTTATTGTTAGTATTGCTATGTCTGGTATAGAAACTACCCTCATTGTTTGTAAAGCATGTGGAATTATAGTTATGGCTATTATTGAGTTTATTCCTATAGTTGGGATTATCTTTACTATTGCTCCTGTCTATTTTATTGGGGTTATTTCCGTATGGTTTATGTGGACTGAATGACCTGATATTATGGTTTTTAACAGGGTTTATCTTTGTTCTTTGAGGCTCATTATTTTTATTCTTATCCATGTGTAGGTTTATATTATTCTTATTATAGCTATTATCATTTTTCAAATTATTTTTATAATTCCTGTTATTAGTCTTGTTAATGTTGTTAATTTTATTGATAATCACATTGTTAGTGTTTATATTGTCGTTCTTTGTAATATTATTGGTGATTTGTGTATAGGACTTAACATTGTTTCTATTGCTATTATTCTTATTGAGCTTATCTATGCTGTTCTTATTGTTGGTGTAGTTTGTAGTGACGTTTGGTGTGTGGTTAGTGTTAATGGTATTATCGTGTTGATTTCTGTTATTTAGGTTATTTGCATAGTGATTGGGGTCTAGGTATTTAATCTTTTGTTTAAATCCTGCTTTATCTAGTGCGATATTATAGATTTTCTTATACTTATTAAAAATATGTTGGTTGGATGAGAGGCATGATATTCTATTGCTAATGCTATGTACTAAACCTCTCTTAATAAAGTTTGGATCCCTATATCTTTCGCTCTTCTTACCTCTACATAAGACTAAGAATTCTGATGATGTCTGCCACTACAACTGGTAAACAAAACGATTGTAAATGTACTATTACTACCATTTTTCTTTATTAATTAATTAAATTAATGGCTTACTAACAGAAACGACCAACTTCATCCTGTTATTTTCCCTCCATTTTCTTCTTACACACACACACACACACACACACACACACACACACATATATATGTATGTATCTGGCCGAGTAAAGAGTAAGTAACATTTTAAAACATGTAATTCATCACAATATATTTCAACAATGTGGAAATGTTATTCATCAAAGTAAGTACAATTACAATCAACATACTTTTGCCAATGAGTTACAAGTTTGTTTATTCCAGTAACATAAAAATCTGGAGATCTGGAACTGATGAACTCCTTTGAATGCACTTTCAGCATTGGTTTGATTTTTGAACTCCTTCTCTTGCAGGAAACCATCGAGGTGCTTGAAAGAGTGGGAGTCGGCAGGAGAAAGGTCTGGGGAATAAGCTGGGTGGGGAAGAACTTTGTAGCCAAGTTCCTTCAACTTCTGGAGTGTCATTAGTGAAACATGTGGTTGAGCATTGTCATGAAGAATGATTGGCCCTCTTCTGTTGACCAGTCTGGGATGGAGGAGTAGTAGTTTTTCATTCATTTTGGCAATTTCATGGCAATATGTTTCTACAGTAATGGTTTTTCCAGGTTTTAAGAACTTATAGTGGATGAGTCCAGCAGTACACCACCAAACAGTCACCATAACCTTCTTTTTGAAGAGCTCAGGTTTATATATATATATATGTGTGTGCATGTGTGTGTGTGTGTGTGT
>NC_068981.1:162077852-162079983 GCF_001194135.2 Octopus bimaculoides
TTATGTCCCCGTAACTTAGCGGTTCGGCAAAAGAGACCGATAGAATAAGTACTAGGCTTCTAAAGAATAAGTCCTGGGGTCGATTTGCTCGACTAAAGGTGGTGCTCCAGCATGGCCACAGTCAAAAGACTGAAACAAGTAAAATAAAAAATAGTAAAATAATATATATATAGTGAGAATTTACAAAAAAAAAACAAGACAAAATCGGGTGTATAAACAACAAACAGATGTATTAGTTTATATATATATATATGTGTGTGCATGTGTGTGTGTGTGTGTGTGTGTGTGCTAGTGTCAGCATCATGCAAGTGGTGTCCTTCATTTCCACTTTTCAGTACAAACATGCCTGGTTGTGGGGGAAAATGTTACCTTATATGGGAACAAGTGAAAGTTGGTGATAAGAAGTGTATCCAGCTGTAGAAAACCTGCCACCACAGACTGCATCCACCACAAGCAAGCATAGAAAAGTGAACATTAAAACAATGATGATGATGATGATGATGATGATGATGATGATGATGATGATGATGATGATACTGAAGCAAGAGTCTAGTAAGTATGAAGTAATGAGGGATAGATGCTGAAACTGGTAATGTAGAGTAAAACGAGGAAATATAATATGGAAATCATACATCTCTGTAAAGCATGCAATAAAGAGGGAAGGAGGAACTGGATAATTACATTAAATACTAAATTACATAGATAGGGAAGAATGCAAGTATGGAAAGCATGAGAGAGGAGAATTGAGTTGGAACAGACAAACCAGAAACAGAAGACCAAGTAAAAGAGGGACACCAATGAAAATAGGTATTCAGGAGAGCAAATGTTAGCAAATAATGTGTGAGAGTTACAGAAACATAAAGCAAATAAACTCAAATAACGAACCATGCTAGCAGGAATATACCAGATTAAGGCCATGACCATACAATTTCTCACATATAAATCCTTCCATCCAGGAAGACAAATGAGTCAAGCAAAACGTTTCACAACAATGTAAAACAGCAGTAGCTCTGAAACACAAGCAACAACAACAATAATAACAACAACAATGACTAAAATGAAGAGATATAGAAAATGCGAATCACCATATGCATACAGGTGTATGTATGCACATGCATGCAGAGAGAGAGAGAGAGAGAGAGAGAGAGAGAAAGAAAGAGAGGAGCAGATTAATATTGTGAACATAGAGAAAAATAAAGTACACTCACAGGAATACACTTACATGCTGGAACCAACATAGGTGTATCAACAAACATGTGCTAGCATGCAATTATAGCAACACAAACAAACACGCAGAAACAGATGTGCAACAGCAAGCAACTACAGATAACAACATTGACTTTTAAGCTCATAGGCCAGTGCTGATGCAGTTATAAAAATGCACACACATCTAAAATGTGGCAACACAAACCAATACATATATATGTGCATAGATACACACATGTATATACATATACATATAATAATAAATAAATGCGCCCTTTTAAAGCCTAGCCAGGCTCATGGGCCCGGCTTCCCAGTTTCAATGGCGTATGTGTTCCCCAGCTGGATGGGACGCCAGTCCATCGCAGCGTTACTCATTTTTGCCAGCTGAGTGAACTGGAGCAACGTGAAATGAAGTGTTTTGCTCAAGAACACAACGTGTCGCACAGTCCAGGAATCGAAACCACAATCTTATGATCATAGTGCTGACACCCTAACCACTAAGCCACGCGCCTCCACATATACATATACTCCTAATATATTTTCCAATGCTTCTTATTAACTATAATAACTGCATATAATCAGGAATGGCTGGGTAGTTAAGAAATGTGCTTTGTAGTCATGTAGTTTTGGTTTCAGTCCTTATGAACAGCATCTTACGTAAGTGTCTTCTATGAGTAGAGCTGCAGGTGACCTATGCTTTGTAAGTGAATTTGATGAATGAAAGCTGCATAAAATTGATAGATAGATAAATAGATATATACATATATACACACATACATATACATACATGACACACACTCACACACATGTGCATGCATACAGGTTTGGTGATAAGTGCCAGTGCATGAAACCCTTGACCTTTGATTTATTCTGTAACTTCTAACAATTACTAATCATATATATATATATATATATATATATATAT
>NC_068981.1:162080225-162081954 GCF_001194135.2 Octopus bimaculoides
TATATATATATATATATACAATTAAACCTTGGGAGAGGCATTATGCCGGTAATAATACACATACGATATATATATATATATATATATATATATATATATATATTACTGACCATACATACTCAATGTATGTGTTTTGTTTGTTTGCTGATTCGCTGCAATATAGTGCCTGAGGGATGACTCTCATTACACTGGGTGTTAAAACACCGGAAATTCATAGACAGGTGAGACAATTCACTTTCAATTGAATTCAGGAGTGAGGGATACCAATACTTCACCATTTTTGTGTCTAATCAACATTACATATCTGAATCAAACTGGAGTCATATCAAATCGCCAGTCTATGACAATATGCAAATAGTGTAAAATCTATTTGCTGGTATGCATGGCAATACATATGTAAGATTAAATTCAGTAATGAATTATAAGTAGTACTAGTGTTGTAAAAATTATTGATTGTACTCATATGCATACCAGCAAATAATTTTTACACTATTTACATATAGGCATAGATTGGTGATTCAATTTATTCCTGGTTCGATTCAGGTATGTAATGGTGATAAGCCGGGCTGTATTAAGACCCATCAAGACTCTAAGCACTTAAAAGATTTTGGTACTCCCATCAAAGATTATGTAATTCAAAATACAAACAATAATAAACCATAAAATAAATTCTTATTTTTCAAAATGAAACAAAGCAGTAAGAGGGAAAATAATGTTTGTTTTTGTATACTTCCGCTTTATTTGTATTTGAAAAGTTTCCTCCTAGTTTTTTGAACTGCAAAGTCTTTGATCAAATCCTCAAAATTAATCTTAGGTAACACATCTGCATCTATACTTAGTAGAGATAAAGGCATCCCGAATATTATTTTAGCAAATTTAAAGTGATTTCTTTTCTACCATTTCTGTGGTATCCCCTCCTCTCCTTGATACCTTAAGCATGTGCTTATTTTGCTTTATGATTAATCTAGTGCTGGTGATAAGTCACAAAAATGGTAAAATATTGGTATCCATCACTCCTAAAAGGTATCAGAGGCAAGTTGTCTCACCCTTCTAAAACATTCAGGTGTTTTGACACCCATCGTAATGAGAGTCATCCCTCAGGTGCTATATCTCAGTGAACTGGCAATTATACAAAACACATACATAACTTATGCGCAGTTGATAATGTTTACAATGCTAGCACAATTTATTATTGAATTTAATCTTACTTATACATTGTCATGCACAAGAGCTAATAGGAACCATAACGGTATCCAGCTGTAAAACAATACCTATAGAAGAACGTAGAATGTCCCTAAATTTCTGGCATTCTATGTATTTATATTTTTGTCTGTCACTACTCCTACAATATGGTCTTGTGAAGTGGGGAATAAAAAAAAGCCGTACAAAATTGATGTAACAGTCATTTGAAGTGGGTAAACCACATACCACTACAGGGATTGCTATATATATGTATATATATATATATATATATATAACAAAAGTAAATGAGTATATGCATATATACGTACAGGTATGTGCATACCGACATCCACCTGTATGTATAGGTGCATATCTGGGTACAGGACATTGCACACAAACGTAGACGAGAACACACGAGCCACATAGAGAACATTCTACTTCTTCAGCTACCCACGTTTTAACACCGGCGTTTCGACGAGCTTCGGGCAGGACGCAACGTTAAAACGGCTCGTCCCATGGATCGCAGATTAAATCTGTATACGCAAAT
>NC_068981.1:162083283-162092746 GCF_001194135.2 Octopus bimaculoides
ATATATATATATATATACACGCACATACACAAACATATGTATGTATATATAAGGGTTTATATGATAAAAATTATCCAGATGGGTATCATCCTGGAATTGGATAGACTTAGAACAATGTCTTAAAAATTGAAGTGCACACACAAATTTGGTAGTCCTTTACTTCAGGACATCCACTTTCCATTTTCTCATTCACCAATTAGTATCATATCCTTTATTTTCTCTTCTTTTCTCTTCTTTTCTTTTCTTTTTTTTTTTTTTTTGACTACCTTGAATCATTTTGTAGAGTTGAAAATTTTGCAATTGTTGTTACAAAAATACATTCACACACAATCTTTGTATACATATATACAGACACACATAAACGAATATACACATAAATATTATGTATAGAGTTGACAGATGAGATTCAGAGATTCCCAACATAGAAAATACTTAGCAGCACTCAAATATCAGATTTTTAACTCTCCACCCTGAAGAGGGCAGCCGGGTTTAGCCAATGATTATAAGCTTCCATTACTGGCTGCACATTCTGGTAAACTACATTTGCCAACACTATGACGTAAGTCCGAATCTCCAGAAACAGCTGTCAGACTTGTAACACCACACCTTCTCCCCTTTATTTTTTCTGTGTCTTTGTACTCTGTGTCGCACATCCAGCAGAGCATACCAGTTTGCTCTGTTAATATATAAATATCTATATATTATACTTGAATATTCATCGTTTGCAAATTTTCAGTTTATGCTTTCTGTCTCTTTACATGTATATATATTTTGTTATATCAAACCGAAGCAGCTTTATTTTGTTTATTTGCACCATTGTCTCCATATCTGCTCACCTAAATACTATGCATGTATATGTATGTAAAAACAAAGAAAACTTTTTCCTGGCTGTCAAACAAAACGATACTTACTACTGAATGACAATAGTGAAAACGATTGTCCATTAATTTTTGCAGCAAACATGAAAGTTATTATTGAGAAAAGAAAAGCTGAAAATAAATTATGCACATAAAGGATGAAGTTTGTTTTTTCTGCTAGAGGCTACTTAGTACTAAAAATGTACTTATATCCCTAAATATGTATCTTTGATCTCAAAGAATTGCAGATTATTCATAAGACAACTCATCATAATCAATGCTTTCCATCCTGTGTAAAAAACAAAAAAATTCACATCAAATTTGTCAATGCTGATCACTTATATATGCTTAGACGAGGCTGTATCTGTATAGATATGTGTCTGTGTGTACATGTGCATATGTGTATGTGCTTAAGTGCAGTTATGTATGAATATGTACATATCAGATTTGCTGCATGAGTATGTTAAACAGAAAAATGCAGTGAACATTTGCTTATGTCCAAGTACCATTATGGAACAACACACAGAACAAAGAATTGCTTTAAATTGCATCAGAGATCATGCTTCAAATTATTACAGTACATGATTTTCTACACTTGGTGATAGTTTATCTATGTTTCCATCAGACATTTACTCTGTGTGTGTGTGTGTGTGTGTGTGTGTGTGTGTTTGTACATGTCTGTGTGCGTGTACATGTCTGTGTGCGTGTACATGTCTGTGATGAATCTGTACATATGAAGTGCTTACGTGTAGCTGTATTTTTGTGTATTTTACTGTTTATTGTGTATGATTTTCAATGCATAAATACACAATGTGCCCAGTCATAGTGTCATAAAATTTGAACATGCATACAAGATAAATTATTATGAAAAGGATATATACATACATACATACATATATATATATATCTATGTAGATGAATATAGATACACACAACCAAACATATATATATATATATATATATATATATATATATATATATATCTCAATTTTATAAACAGACTTAGAAGTGCTGACTGAGTTGGTATTTCACAGAAAATAAAGTAAATCTCTAATGCAGATTAGCTGTTAAAAAGAGCTTAGAAAAATGGGTAAATAAGAGAGAGAAAAATGGAGCCAGCAGAATCAAACCCTGTACCTCTCAAATACTTCTCAGCTGTCTTTTAAAGGGTGCTTACCCAATCTTCTAAGCTCTTTTTAACAGCTAATCTGCCCTCAAGATTTACTTTATTTTCTAGCTCCTGGGCCTCATAGAGGCTAAGTGCCCGAGCTCCTTTTTAGTGTTGGGCTTCACGGAAGCAATGACCCAGACCCTTAGTATTATGTTGTGCTTGAGAAGAAAACCCATCAAGCTGAGCAAAATCGCAGTCATGGCAGATACTGGTGTCACACAAATGGCACATAAAAGCACCTGTTACATTCTTGGAGTGGTTAGTGTTAGGAAGGGCATCCAGTCATAGAAAACCATGCCTAACCATGCCTATAGCTAAAGACACTTGCCCAATTTTCCACATAGTGGGACTGAACCTGAAACCTTATCATTGGAATTAAACAGTCATGTCTGTGTCAAGTGTTTGTATCTGTGTGTAACTGTGTGTGTGGGTGTATGTGTGAGTGTGTGTATGTGTGTGTGTGTGTGTGTGTGTGTGTGTGTGTATGTGTGTGTGTGTTTTTGATTATATTTGCACTTCTCCCAAAGTTTTTCAACAATGACGTTACTGTCATCTCCCCTATCAGTGAATCAGCCACTGGCTTTGCACTTAAGAAACAGGTTAGTGACAGGAAGAGCGTCTGGCCGTAAAACAGTTCCTCAATAATATATTCATCTCACCTATGTTAGCATGATAAAATAGACACTAAGATCAATGAATGAACACATGATGATAACTGGAAAAAATATGCTAAACAATCCATTTGATCTGTGGTTGAAAACTAAGCATGACTTATTGCTCAAACCTCTGAGCTCAGGAGGTTTGATATCATGGAGATCAAGACAAGGAAATCCATCCAACAGAAGTATGCATGGCAAAACGTACACAGTATTTTATTAATGATAATGAAGGTAATTTGCAGAATTGCAGAATTATACAGTTGCATATTATTTCCTGTTTCCTTTATGTGAAGGAGTAAAAATTTGGTAAAAGTATTATGAAAGAATAAGCCAGCAGAAATTAAAACCTGTGCACGTACAAAAACACAGATTTTCTGTGTATATACATCACATGTCTTTCTTTGTATATGCATGTATATGAAAAGATTATTTCTGTACATATGTAAGAAAGAAACATATGAGCAGACATTTAAGAGTAGAAAAAAAAAAGGAAGAAAACATGGAAAAGATATCAGGAATGAGTTTTACAATTAACTACAAGGATTTTTGCATTTACCAGCACAGATTTTTGCATTTATCACCAGAATTTTTTATAATTATCTTCACAGAATTATATATTTATTTACACAAATTTTTACGCTTATCTACACAAATTTTTACATTAATATATGCCTATTTTACAATCATCATTCTCTCAAAATTTCACATTTATCTACACATATTTTTACATTTATCAATACTTATTTTTACAATTATCTATACATATATTCACATTTACATAACATGAATTTTATTTATATTACATATATTTTATGCAGATTTTGTCTGCATAAAATATGAGCTATGTACTCAAAGTTTAGCTTTATTGACATAATAAATAATTACTGAGTTTCACCTCTGGAAATCTTTTCCATTATCTTTCTGAAATAGCTGCAAATGTCACTGAGAAGAAATAAGCTGTGTGGTGCTGAATCCTTTAATTGTTTGTGATGCATAGTTAGAGTTACTTCCTTTTACTTTAAGCTACTAATACTCTTAAGAAACACAAAAATGTCACATTAATCACATATTTATGAATCTGAGTCCTTTCATCTGTATAAGAAATTAATACTCTATATCATCAAAGAGGCTAAGGATCATGGGAAGCTAAAGATATGATAGGTATCAATCTCTAAAGGAAGCTGTTAGACTTCTCTCGCATTATTTATGACCTGAGGTAAGGCACAAATGTCACAAAATATCTTCATTTCTTGCTTCCTTTAAATTACCAAGTCTTCATCATCACCTAACTAGGAATGGTTATTTTGTCTCATCTCAGGATTTGTAGAAATGGTAGTTTCACTCTTTAGTGTTGGAAGTTAATCTACAAAATGCAATGTTTATATACCCACATTATTTTAAATTAATCATCCACATTGTTTTAAATTAATCATAGTTTGGGGATTTTGCTCTCTCTCTCTCTCTCTTTCTCTCGATAACCACTTGCCTCCCCAACACTTACATCATTCTCCCCCACCCCACCCTATATAAACTAGCTCACTCAGATTCCCCTACCTCATTTTAATCACCTCGCCAAAAAAGTAGAAAACCAGAAGATGTTCAGATAAGCAATCTTCTTTCAACCTGGCACATCTCTAATCCTTCTCTTTCAGCGCAGATCATCATAATTAGCTTGTTAGTTCATTTCATTATTCTATTTATTTCATTACCTATGTACACATAGTTTCATTGTTCATGCTGTATGTTTAAAAAAAAACACACACAAGATCCCTTTCGCTCGATTCAATTCTCTCTCTTTCATGCTCATTTATTATCGTCACTTATCCATTTATCTTATTTGGTCACAGTTTGGCTGACTGAAAACTCTTGGTTATAGCTCTAGTTAAGATTTTCAAATGCCCAATTCTATCTCATTATGATCATCAATATTCTCTCACACAGTTTTTGCTGTTTCAATAAATTATGTTACCCTAAATCCTAAAATATTTTCTCTCTCTTGTTCTATCTTTGAACAGCCTAACTCTGGTATGAACGCAAAACTGGTAGAATATATAGGCTGGATATGGCCGGTTTAAATTCTAAAAGGGCTAAAGAAAATCAGTACAGTAACAAAAATCATCGTGGCATTTAGTTAAGTTCCTTGCTTTGTGTTGTTCTGTGTGCAGATCCCATCATGATCAATTTTGCCTTTTAACCCTCTGATACATCTACTACATATGTGGGAAATTCTGTCTGTGGGTGTGTTTGTGGAGTTGTTAGCTAACTCCTCATATATCGTTTTATCGATTTTGATCAAACTTGACATGTGAGTAGAACTCATGTCTGGAAATCTCATGGCATACTCAGATTGTTGAAAAAAAAAATCGATAATAGGGCCCCTGGAAGGGATCCTTATATATATCTAATATATTTCATTTTAACAGCTAAGGGAAATAACCCATTCATTTTCTTAAATCATTTGGTATAAACCAAATTGAATATGCTTATTTCTTAGTATTTGAACTGTTAGAGTTATTTTCGCAATTTATCCAGTACAACCCTTAAACAAGTAAATAGTATTTTCCTAAACAATAGATCCACTTATTTTTGTTAATGACTTACTCACAAATATACCAACACTAGTACTGCTGAGGGTAATATTCTCTGGGAATGCACAAAAGCCCTTTTTAGAGTTATTTACTTTGAATTGTTATTATTTCATATCTGATTAGCTTATTATGTAACATGCTTCATGATTTTAGTATACATACCTTATTAGTATTTCCTCCCAAGTTCTATATATTCTGGAAATGCATTTAAGCCATTTCAGGGCTACTTTATTTGAATTCTTACTATTGGGTAACTATTTTCATGTTATTACACAACTGACTTCACAGTTTGGGTATTCATAACTTATTGGGAATTCCTAGAAACAAGATCCTGTGTAAGACAGTTAGGTATTCTCTGTTAATACAGAAAAACTGTTTTAAGGGCTACATGCTTTGTACTGTTGTTTTTGGATTAGCGAAACAATTATGAGAATAGAACCAAGGGATAAGCCCCACTTTCCCAGGGATTACTGGGTACGTCAGCTAGTAGAATATATATGTGTGTGCATATGTGTGTGTGTGTGTGTGTGTGTGTGTGTGTAGTATTTGTAATTGATGGAAAATTTCAAAAGGGATTCAAGGATGAGAAAGTCATGCATAGCACTTAACAAACTGATTTCAAACTGAGAGCTTGTTTCTTGCAATTCTTTCTGGAATGTTTGGTGGAAAAGTAATATCGGATAGTCATGTGAAAATTGTGAAGTTTTGAATAACTTTCCTGTTAAGCAGAAAGTAGTGTTGAAGGGAAAAAATGGAGACAAAACAACAAAAAAAAAAAGACATAAACGCATGTGCACTCACACAGACCTCAGTCAAACTGTCCAACCCATACCAGCATGGAAAACGGACGTTAAATGATGATGATGATGATGACTTTGATATTTATGAGTTGTGTATAGTAGAGAGGAAGGTAGTTTTATTATCAGGTCTTGAAAGGCCAAAATATGATAGAGGAACAGGCACAGCTGTCTTACTGCACAGAAGATACACGGCTTCATTGCATTATATAAAGGTGTGAGAGAGTTACTGGAGAGAGAGAGAGGTAAAGATGATGGTATTCAGTGCCATGTGTGTGTGTGTGTGTATAAAAGTGGATGGAATTTGTGGAAGAGGGAGACCCCCAATAGACATGGCATGAAGTACTGAAAGCTGATCTCAAAATGCTAAGCTTTTTGAAGGAGATGACAGAGGACCAAGATATGTGGCATATAGCTGTACTTGAGAAGACCTGCCCACCACAACAGACTTGATATCCTAAAACCAAGGTGCCATGTAAAAAGCATTGGTGTGGGTGCTGGTACCACATGAAAAGCACTGATGATGGTGACAAGTAAAAAGCACCCAGCACACCCTGTAAAGTGGCTGGCATTAGGAAGGACATCCAACCATAGAAACCAAGCCAAAACAGACCATGGAACCTGGCTCAGCCCCTGACCTTGTCAGTTCCTGTCAAGCCAGCCAGCCCATGCCAGCATGGAAAATGGATGTTAAATGTTGAGGATGCTGATGTGTAAAGTGCACAACTAAAGGAGACTTTTAGGTTGTGCCTGTTAAATAATTGCCTGTGTCTATGTGTGTATGTAAAACGTTTGTCTATTAATCTAAGGAAAATCCTTCCCACACAAGTCTTGACATTGAGCAAGAAGGGTGGGACAAACCAAATGATGTTTCTGTTGTGCTTCCTTTTCTGGGTCTAGGGCCTGGCATGTAGGAGGTATGGTCCTTAAACCCAGTTGATGCCAGACACTATTCATTGTAGTTGGGCGCAATGGCGTTGAAGATGTCTTGGCTAGAGGATAGATTTGAGATCCTCTTGCTTACACCTTTCACTAGGTTCTTGGAAACTATAGGGTGGTGCTGGCAGGTGGCTGTACTATATAGGACAGTTTCTTGTTTGGTTTGTGATAGGGCCTGTATGTACCTGAGTCCAGATCTTAAGTAACATCTAAGAAATCTACTGTGGTGAGATTGGTCTCAATGGTGATCTTGAGTCCCATTGAGCCTAAGGCACTAATTAGGTTCTTTCTAAGTCTATCTAGTGTGTGTGTACCAGTTAGATATTGTTGTTAGTAATTGGCTGTCTCCTTTCACCTTTCTATAGTTCTGCTCAATCCTCACTCATAGATGACTTGTGGGCCAAACAGTAATGACATTTAGAAGGTAGTGTAGTCAAGAGAACAGAAATCAATAAACTTACAGAACTGCTGAACTAAACACATTTCATTATTCCTGCCTACTGCATTATAATTGCTCCTCTTCAGTTACAAATAAAATATTGCTTATTTGAACATGTGACCTAGAAGTTTGTCAATAAAGATCTCGATCATAATGTCATGAGTTTCATTTCTAGTTTTAGAGGTACATTTTATCCTTGGGCAAGGCACTCTACTTCGTGTTACTCCAGTCCATTCAGCAAGCAAAAATGATTATTAAAACTAACAGAATGCCACTCAACATCAAGTCAGTATGGCAGCATTAACGAATCTATGGTATGGACCAAAACCTTGAAATATGAAAAGGAGTACATCCAGGAAGAAGGGTACCTCTAGGAAGAGAGGTAGGTCCAGCAAGAGGGATACATCCAAAGAACAAAGTACATCCAGGAAGTGGGGTACATTCAACAGTGGACTCCTATGTCTTATCATGACCCTTTTTAATTCTCATTCTAAAATTGAGACTATTTTTGAAGAGAAAGAAACCTGTGTGTTGCATCCCTCATCATATACTTTTACATTGTAAACATTTCCTTCCTCAGCTTTCTTTCTTTCTCTTTCTCTCTCACTTACTCTTCCTCTCTCTCTCTCTCTCTTTCTCTTTTAGTTATGTTTCTTATTTCTTTATTGCCCACAAGGGGCTAGGGGACAAATAAGGACAGACAAACGGATTAAATCGATTATATTGACCTCAGTGCGTAACTGGTACTTATTTAATCGACCCTGAAAGGATGAAAGGCAAAGTCGACCTCGGCGGAATTTGAACTCAGAACGTAGTGGCAGACGAAATACCACTAAGCATTTTGCCCGGCGTGCTAACGTTTCTGCCAGCTCACCGCCTTTTAGTTATGTTTCTTACCATCCCTTCTTTTATTGTTGTTACCATTATAATTTTGTCTCCCATCCTACTTACTTTTCTTCCATCTCATTTCTCAGTTCCTAGCTATATTTATTTTTCCACATTGAAATGCTTTATCAGTTCCAAGATTAATAATGCATAATGAAGCTATAAAGCTTCTGGAAGCTCTCTGCATTCTTCACATTTCTCCACTAATTTCTGCCATCTTCCTTTCTCTTTTTTTCTAGTTAGTCAGGTCTTTGACTTTTGTCTTTTACCTTCCATCTTTCCCATCTCTCCTTTGCTTTTTCTCTCCCAGTCACATCCCTTCTTTTACCCCTACATATCCAGTGTGTCCTGTCAACTATTTTTCCACTTTATACATTTTACTTTCTGTCTTCCTAATGTCTGTCTATCTTCTACACTGAAATATACCATCAACGCCAAGACTAATAATGTATGATAAATCTCCTAATTTTTTACAATTGGCTGCCTTCTTAACACTTCTCCGTTCCATTCTTTTCTTCATTTTCTATCGGCTGTCTACCAATTTGAAATATTTTTATCAATTCCAAGAACTGATAAATAAAATGGAAAGAATCTCCTAACTTCTCACAAATTACTTACTTTCTTCACTCTTCTACATGGCTGGTCGGCTAGCTTATTCCATTTGCCATTTTCTACATTCTTCTGTCTTAATGTCTTCCATAGTTTGTCATCTCCTCTTTACTGACTTTGTCTCCTATTTCACCATTCATTTCTTTCCTTCTTCAAGTTTCAACTTCTGCCATTGCTGCTGCTGCTACTAGTAGTAGTTGTAGTAGTAGTAGTAGTAGTGGTAGTAGTAGTAGTGGTAGTAGTAGTAGTAGTAGTAGTAGTAGTAGTAGTAGTAGTAGTAGTAGTAGTTACACCGTCATCATTGTTATAGTCAATGTCACAACTGTTATTGTAATCATGATCATATTAGCATTAAACACTGTTCAGTTTGTGCCCTATACCAAATTGGGAAGATCGTATTTATTAATCTTCATTTGGATAAAGTTGACAGTGACTTTGAAGTTTCAGCTTGCTTGCCATCTGATTAATGAACACACACACACACACACACACACACACACACACACACACACACACACA
>NC_068981.1:162093448-162096539 GCF_001194135.2 Octopus bimaculoides
CACACACACACACACACACACACACACACACACACACACACACACGCACACACACACACGCACACACACGCACACATACACACACACACATAGACACATATGTGTGTGTATATGTATACATCTTTTATCTTTTATTTGTCTTAGCTATTAGACTGCAGCCGTACTGGAGCACTGCCTTGAAGAATTTTTATGTCGTGCTTCGGAAGAAGATCCATCAAGCCAAGCAAAATCACAATCAAAGCAGATACTAGTGTCACCTGTGCTGGTGGCATGTAAACGTAGCCCGGTGTCACACAAATGGCACCCGTGCCAGGGGCACATAAAAGCACCTATTACACGCCTGGAGTGGTTGTCATTATGAAGAGCATCCAGCCATAGAAACCATGCTAAATCTGACTGGAGTCTGGTGTACCTCCCCAGCTTGCCAGCCCTGGTCAAAGGGTCCAACCCATGCCAGCATGGACAATGGACGTTAAATGATGATAATGATGAATCAGCTCCACTACTTCATTTTATTTTTTAAAAGCCTGGTACTTATTCTATCAATCTCTTTGCCAAACTGCTAAGTTACAGGGAGGTAAACACACCAACACCAGTTGGGGGACAAACTTCCTGGCACTTGTGCCAGTGGCATGTGAAAAGACATCCGAGCAAGACTGTTGTCAGTGCCGATAGGCTGGCCCCTATGCAGATGACTTGTAAAATGCACCATTTTGAGCGTGGCCGTTGATTGTTACCAACATCGCCTCCCTGGCCCTTGTGCTAGTGGCACGTCAAAAGACATTCGAGCGTGGCCGTCACCAGTACCGCCTGACTGGCCCTCGTGCCGGTGGCATGTAAAACACCCACTATCCTCTCGGAGTAGTTGGCGTTAGGAAGAGCATCCAGCTGTAGAAACTCTGCCAAATCAGATTGGAGCCTGGTGTCGCCTCCTGGTCCACCAGTCCTCAGTCAAATCGTCCAACCCATGCTAGCATGGAAAGCGGACGTTAAACGATGATGATGATGATGATGATATATATATATTTGTGTTTGTGTGTGGATATGTTTGTGTGTCTGTGTTTGTCCCCCCAACATCGCTTGACAACCGATGCTGGTGTGTTTACGTCCCCGTAACTTAGCGGTTTAGCAACAGAGACTGATAGAATAAGTACTAGGCTTACAAAGAATAAGTCCTGGGGTCGATTTGCTCGACTAAAAGCGGTGCTCCAGCATGGCCGCAGTCAAATGACAGAAACAAGTAAAAGAGTAAAAGAGTAAAGTGGAAATATACAAAAATAAACATTATTTTCCCTCTTACTTTTTTGCTTCATTTTGAAAAATAAAAATTTATTTTATGGCTTGTTATTGTTTATATTTTGAATTACATAATCTTTTATAGGGGCACCAAAATCTTTTAAGTGCTTAGGGCCTTGATGGGTCTTAATACGGCCCGGCTTCTACTCCCACTGATGAGCATGATTGACCTTTTTGTTTAACAGGTTTAAAGGCTTAGTTAAAGGAAGAAAGGAGAAATTCGTCTTCAAGTAATGAATGTAGCAAATTAATGGATGAAAAATAAGCTCCTGGTTCATCTTTCAAAAGCTAAATACATGCTTGCTTGCTTGTTTGCTTCATGCTCTTGCTTGGTGGAGTTGGGGGTCATCATGCATAGAGCCAACCATATTCACCAGTGCTCTCCATTGGTGACTGTCCTGTACCAACCCCTCTGCATCCTACAAAATGAAGTCGAGCCTCTGGAGATCTTCCTTAATTACGTCCAGCCATCTTGTGTAGGGCCTGCCTTGAGGCTTCTTCCAGCCTGCAACTGTTACATTGAACAAGAGTAAGGCCCTGGTAGGATGATATGGCAGGAGGCAGAGGACATGTCTATACCAGCACATGCAATGGATAGCTATGAATTGGGAGGCTGTGGGCTGATGTGTGTGCGCACACAGTTCTTTGTTGGAGACATGCTGTTTTATTTTCATTAGAAGTATTTTTCTATGAACAATACTGTGCATTTTGAATTTGATTGTGAAAGGAATACATGCTAAATATTTTAAATTCCTGAGAATTATTGTTGATAAGAATCTTAAATGGAAACCACATATTGATCTAACATGTAGGTGAATACTTACAACTACATGTAGCTTATCTCACACAGAAAATTATTTTCCTAGGCATATGCTACACAACTATGCTACACAACATATGCTACACAACATATACACCAGACACATATTAGTTGAATTATAAGCTATAATACTGATACTGTTTTATTGTGTGAGTGGAGGGACATCCTAATAAAGAGGAATATTTACAAAGAGGAAATTTGAGATTAGATTTTAGATAAAATACTTTTGAATAAAACACATTTCTAGCTGTACCAATTGCTTTTGTAGTAATTTTAAAGTTTCCAGACATATATGTACTTGTACAATTCAAATTCTACAATAGTTTTTGTCTTGGTGCTTTGTTTAAATATCTGTTGTCTATAGGATTATCAAACAACTAAATGCTCATATATGTATAATGCAAACAATGTTCACCTGAGTCGTGATCACTAGCAATCTGAGGTTGTGTGGTTAATAAGCTTGCTTTCTAGCCATGCAGTTTTGGGTTTAATCACACTGTGTGGCAACTAGGGCAAGTGCTTTCTAATATAGCCTGGCCAAAGCCTTGTGAGTAGATTTGGCAGATGGAAACTAGAAGCCCATAATACATATATGCATATAAATATATGTACATGTATATATATATACATATGTTCTAGCACTTGTGCTGGTGGCACATTAGAAAATCATTCGAGCGAGGTCGTTGCCAGTGCCACTGGACAGGCTCCCATGCAGGTGGCACGTAAAAAACACCTTTTTGAGCATGGCCGTTGCCAGTACCTTGTGACTGGCCCTCATGCCGGTGGCACGCAAAAGCACCCACTACACTCTTAGAGTGGTTGGTGTTAGGAAGGGCATCCAGCTGTAGAAACTCTGCCAGATCAGATTGGAGCCTGGTGCAGCCTGCTGGCTTGCCAGTCCTCAGTCAAATCGTCCAACCCATGCTAGCATGGAAAGCGGACGTTAAATGATGATGATGATGATAATGTTATATT
>NC_068981.1:162096916-162098208 GCF_001194135.2 Octopus bimaculoides
TATATTTATACATGCACATATATATATTAGGTTGTCCGGAAAAAGTTCTGAGTGATTTTTAATATGCAAAATGGGATATAAATAATTGACCTCTCAATAAATTTTATTCAATGAAATAATTTCCATTTATTATTAATGACCTTTGCCTATCTATCAGACAATTTAAATATTCCATCAGCATAAAATTTGACTGGTTTCGAAGAAAAAAGTTATCTAGATACATTTTGACTCCATCTGAATTGTTAACTGTTTTTCCTTGCAATGAGTTCTGTAGAAACAGAAACAAGTAGTAGTCAGATGGTGCAATATCAGGAGAATATGGTGGATGGGGCAAGAGATCCCAACCAAGTTCATGTAACTTAGTTCGGATAGCTAAAGACACATGTGGTTGGGCATTGTCTTGTTGGAACACTACTTGTTTCCTGTTGCCAATCTCCTGCCTCAATTTGATTTGGGGGGTTCAAAGTAGCCAGACGACAACAGTAGACATCAGAATTAATGGTCTGATTTTGTGAGAGAAGCTCATAATATATAATGCCTTTATGGTCCCACCAAACACAAAGCGTAGCTTCTTTTGACATGGCTATTCATCTTTGGCTGCTGTTTTGGGAGATCCTTACACAAACCCCAGGATCTTTTTCACACTACATTTTTGTACACAATCCATTTCTCATCTCCAGTCATAAGTTGTTTGAAAAAAGGCATACTTTCATTCCATTTCCAAGCATATCAGGAATGGAATACTGGTCCAAGCAATTTTTTTCTGTGAGTTTGTATGAGACCCATACATTATAGCGAGAAATATGTCCTAGCTTCACCAGGTGTTCATAAGCCATACTTTTAGAAACTTCCAGCTTCTCTGCAAGTTCTCTAGTCATGATATTTGAGTTTTCTTCAATTTTTGCCTTCAAAACATCTTCAGCCAATTTTGAAGGTCTTCCACTGTGACTGTCATTTTCCAAGCTAAACTCTCCAGTTTTAAATTTTGCAAACCACCTTCGAACAGCTGAGTCACCTACAGCATCATCACCATAAACTTCACAAATGTTTTTGCAAGTTTTTGTAGCATTTTCTCCTTTTCAAAAAAAGAAAAGCATTAAAATGCGAATATGAAATTCTTGATTATTCATTTCAAATGTCAATAAAGGGTAACGAGAAAGAAAGATAAATCTATTTTTAATCAGGAACAAATAATAGATGCACTACCACTTCAAGCAATGCCAATGTTTTAACTGCATTATGTTACAGGTGTGTTCAATGGAGTATTAAAAGATTTAGCTTAAAAATGTTTA
>NC_068981.1:162099158-162104033 GCF_001194135.2 Octopus bimaculoides
CAGTTTCTGTATACCAAATCCACTCACAAGGCTTTGGTTGGCCTGACACTATAGTAGAAGACTAGAAAACACTTGCCCAAGGTGCCATGCAGTGGGACTGAACACAGAACCATGTCGTTGGTAAGCAAGCTACTTATAACACAGCCACTCTTGTGTCTATGGTATAGACACATATATAAACATACATATATATAAATATATATGCGTATATATGCATACACACATACATACACATACATAGATATATGTATACACACACACACTCACAAACACATACGCACACACGTGTATACATATAACAAAAATACTCTGAATTTCTCGCAATTCTTCTAAATGATATTTGGATCTACTTGTAATACATGAGGCATTGCTTTGGATGTGTATTCTACTTGCATTTATTGATGTCTGATTATTGGATACCATAGCCTCAGGCTAACAAAGCCTTATAAGTGGAATTGGTAGACAGAAACTGAAAGAAGCCTGTTGTATATATATATATATATATATATATATATATATATATATATGTGAGTATTTGTCCCCCACTACTGCTTGACAACCGGTGTTGATGTATATATGTCTCTGTTCAGCAAAAGAGGACCAATAGAATAGGTGCCTGACTTTAAAAGAATAAGTACTGGCACCAATGCATTCAACTAAAATTCTTGAAGCTGGTGCCCCTGTACAGCCGCAATGTAAATAAATGAAAAAATAAAAGATAGCATAAAGAAGTGCCTAGCTCTAATTGTGGAGGGAACCTGTGGAAGGGGAAGACCTAGGAAGACATGGGGTGAAGTGGTAAGGAAAAATCTACAGATGCTAGTCCTCACTGAGGAAAAGATAAAGCTTCTTTCAGTTTCCTATTTCATTATTGCCCACAAGGAGCTAAACATAGAGGGGACAAACAAGGACAGACAAAGTGATTAAGTCGATTACATCGACCCCAGTGAGTAACTGGTACTTAATTTATCGACCCCGAAAGGATGAAAGGCAAAGTCGACCTCGGCAGAATTTGAACGCAGAACGTTACGGCAGACAAAATACCTATTTCTTTACTGCCCACAAGGGGCTGCACACAGAGGGGACAAACAAGAATAGACAAACGGATTAAGTCGATTATATCGACCCCAGTGCGTAACTGGTACTTAATTTATCGACCCCGAAAGGATGAAAGGCAAAGTCGACCTCAGCGGAATTTGAACTCAGAACGCAGTGGCAGACGAAATACCGCTAAGCAGTTCGCCCGGTGTGCTAACATTTCTGCCAGCTCGCCGCAGACAAAATACCGCTAAGCATTTTGCCCTGCATGCTAACGTTTCTGCCAGCTGCCAGGCTACTTTCAGTTTCCATCTACTAAATTCACTCACAAGTCTATGGTTAGCCTAGGGCTCTAGCAAAAGACACTTGCCCAAGTTGTCATACAGTGAGACTGAAACAGAAACCATGTGGTTGGTAAGCATACACACCAACCACACAACCATGTACATAAAAAGTGCTGGTACTGGTGCTGGTGCCACATAAAAAGCACCCAGTCCACACTGTAAAGTATTTGGCATTTGGAAGGACATCCAGCTGTAAAAACCATCCATGCCAAAACTAACCTCACCTGTACTGGTGTCACATAAAAAGTACCCAGTACACTCTGTAAAGTGGTTGGCATTAGGAAGGGCATCCAGCTGTAAAATCCATGCCAAAACTGACCTCACCTGTACTGGTGTCACATAAAAAGTACCCAGTACACACTGTAAAGTGGTTGGCATTAGGAAGGGCATTCAGCTGTAGAAGCCATGCCAAAACTGACCTTGCCTGTGCTGGTGCAACATAAAAAGCACCCAGTACACACTGTAAAGTGGTTGGTATTAGGAAGGGAATCCAGCTGTAGAAATCATGCCAGAACAGACAATGGAGCTCAGTGTGACCTCTACCCTTGCCAGCGCTGGTCAAATTATCCAACTCATGGCAGCATGGAAAATGGACATTAAATGATGATGATGAAGATATATATCATCATCATCATCATTGTTTAATGTCTGCCTTCTTTGCAGGTATGGGTTGGACAGTTTGACAGGAGCTGACCAGGTAGAGGTCTACCCCAGGCTACTGAGTCTGTTTTAGCATAATTTTTATGGCTGGATACCCTTCCTAATTAATGTCAACCCTCCACAGAGTGGACTGAGTGCTTTTTATGTGGCACCAGCAAAGGCGAGGTCAGCTTTAGCATGGTTTTTACAGCTGGAAGCTCTTCCAAATGCCAACCACTTTACAGTGTGAACTGGGTGCTTTTTACATGACACCAGCACCAGCTGGGTCACCAAGTAACTTGCAAGACAATGAATTTTGAAAGGAGTGGGAGCATTGAAAGAGAGAATCTTGTGCCAGATGATGAAAGGTTAGAGTGAGACAGAGACAGAGAGGCAGAAACAGGTATCTTGCTACAGAGGAAATACATGGTTACCCAGCCAGAGAGAAAGAGAGAGGGAGGAAGGAAGAGAGAGAAGGAGGGAGAGAGAAAGGGAAAGAGAGGGAAAGTGGGAAGAGAGGTAACGAGAAAGTGAACAGAAACAGATGTGTTGATGTGCTGATGTAAAGGAGATACTTGGTTACCTAGCCAGAGGGAAAGGCAAGAGATGGAGAGAGACAGAGAAAGAGTGATCAAGGATGAGAGTAGAAACCGGTATGCTGCTGTAGAGGAGATACATGACTACCCAGCCAGAGAGAAGAGCAAGGGAAAGAGAGAGAGTGGGGGGGGGGAGAATGGGAAACAGCAAAAGTGCAGGAGAGAGATGGTGGTGAAGTGCTAGGGTATACTCACAATGGGCTAGTAGAGTAAGGAAGATAGAGATAAATAGGGGCAACTGCCAGGACATGTACTCAAGATACAGAGATTACAATATACACAGCCAGGTATTGCCAAGAAGGCACATGTAAGGACTGGGGAATAAGAGCCAGGTCATCAGCATATAGCAGTTTTCTTGAGCATCCAGTTTTGAATTCCTCTGTTATGGCCTGGAAAACTATGATGAATAAGAGTGGACAAAGAACTGATCGTTGGTGAGCCCCAATTCGTACACTAAATTCATCACCGTATTATTTGGTCAAAAGTGAAAACAGAAGCTAAGTTTTTTTTTAATCTTAATCGTATTTTATTCAAGTGCAACCCATTGAATGCTTCTCCTTACAGCATCTCACCCACCTAATTTCTTATATGTTTACATGATAATATGTAGCTTAGAATAGTATGATTTCTTACATGTTTATATGATAGTACATAGCTTAAACTAGTACGATTTCTTATAGGTTTATATGATAATATATAGCTTAGAGTAGTACGACTTCTTATAGGTTTATATGATAATATATAGCTTAGAATAGTACGATTTCTTATATGTTTATATGATAATATATAGCTTAGTGTAGTACGATTTCTTATAGGTTAATATGATAATATATAGCTTAGAATAGTACGATTTCTTATATGTTTATATGATAATATGTAGCCTAGAATACACACACATACATACACACACACACACACACACACACACACACATGTATGTAATTATGTATGTATGTATGTATGTATGTATATAACTACAATATTCAAACAGACTTGAAGATTGGTTATTAAAAACCATAAGTAGTGATTTCTACAGAATCAGTTTTGAATAAAATGTTGTTCCACTCTACTTAGCAATACTGGGTAGCTTACAGTTAATTATGAACAGCAGTCACTGTTTTTAGCCATTTGCATATCAGTGTATTGACGAGAGATGCATATTTATTAACTAAAGTACTGAGACAGTACATTTATGTATAAGTTTTGAATAAATCTGAATGTGTGTGTTTAACAAATAATAATATATTTAGCTTTACTGAGCAAACAGACACTCTGGCTAAATCACAAAGTTTGGAGAAGAATAAACTGAAGAATGATTACTATACATGTAAATTAATGTACAACTTACCCACAGAAACACTACCTTTAGGCCTCCATGCAATACGTCCCCTACAAAGGTCAAGATCACATCACATAAGAACATTGCAGCACAATTTCTTCACTGCAAATGGTCCTGCTCTCTCCAATGTTATCCCAAAAGAAATTTAAGTTGAAAAAGACCCCACAACTTTCAAGCATGACCTGGAAAAATTCCTCCAGGAAATACCAGATAAACCACCTACACCTGGATACATCTCAACCAACAACAACTCCCTGCTTGAGTGGTCTATGGTGTCCTGAAATAATTAACTAAAACACTTTTCCAGGTGGTGCTATTGTGTTAGTCATGGCCTGGGTCGATAATGGCTGAAATCAATCTAAGTTATCTAAGTTATATGTAATATTTGGGGCTTATGGCTATATGCCGATTAGTGTGTTAATGTGTTGAGTAAAGCACTGGCATGGTTTGGGCTACTTGGTATCATCTACAGCTGGGGTATATTTCCATTGGATTTATTTGCCTAACTCAATGGACAAATAACAACATGACAGCCTGAACTCAAGATCTTGACACCACTTTATGTATGGATGTACCTGATATGACCCAGACTGCAAAATGGATGCAACACAACATTGTGCACAGGGTCCTACCCATAAAGGACAATAGCAGGATGGGTCAAACCAATCATCATACAAAATAAAGACTAATACCAAACCCATCTTCTGGTTACTAAATCAATTCTTCTTCTTCTTCTTCTTATTATTATTATTATTATTATCATTATTATCATCATCATCATCATCATCATCATCATCATCCTCATCATCATTACTATTACTATTACTACTACTATTATTATTATTATTAATATCATTATTATTATTATTATTGTTCAGTAGTTTTATTTTTATAATGTGCTTTCACTTCACTACCGAGC
>NC_068981.1:162104619-162109531 GCF_001194135.2 Octopus bimaculoides
ACAGTTACTTGTTATGTTTCTTTTCATTATATGTTTTTGGTAATTTCTGGTGGGAAGGCTTTGGTCTTGTGCTGCAATTAAAAATCCTTCAGTCTCTGCTTTGAGTCCTGAGCTTCTTAACCATTGCTGGGATTTTTCTCTGTCTATTTCTTTTGCATTTAGTTTAGCCCAGTATTTACCATGTGGGGGCTTTTCTTGCCATCGTTTTATCATGGTCCATTGCTGTTCTAGTTTTAGTTTGGATTATTATTATTATTATTATTATTATTATTATTATTATTATATATCTAAGGCACATGGCTTAGTGGTTAGAGTATTTGGCTCATGATCATAAGGGCATTATTTCGATTCCTGGCAGCAAATTGTGTCCTTGAGCAAGACACTTTATCTCACATTGCTCCAGTCCACTCAGCTGGCAAAAACAATTACTACCTGTAATTCAAAGGACTAGCCTTGTCACATTCTACATCATGCTGAATCTCCCTGTGAACTACCTTAAGGGTATACGTGTTTGTGGAGGGCTCAGTCACTTGCATGTAAATCTCATGTGCAGGCTGTTCCATTGACTGAATCGATTGCAGCCTCCATTGTCGTAACTGATTGGACATGCTTTCACAGATGTGTGAAAGCAAACAAAACGATTCTTTTTTGTATGATGGTGAATTTGTTTACAATTAGCATGTGCATCTCATGACAAGAAAAGCACATGCTTACTCATGCACCCACACAGACACACATGTACACACAAGCACGTACATACATACCTACATACATACATACATACATACATACATACTAAAATGAAAATCTACATAGAGCGCTAAAGATAACAGTCGCAATCATACCTCTGTTTGTACACTCAACTTCTACTACATATATTACCCAGGTAGTGTTTTTGTGGGTAATTTGTACATAAGCTTACATGAATACTGATCATTCTTCAGTTTACTCTTCTTAAAACTTTGTGTTTTAACCACAGTGTGTGTTTCCTCTGTAAAGCTAAATATCTAAATATATTATTATTTAAGTATACATATGCAGCTTTATTCAAGATATCGTACTATCAGCATCAAACATACTGCTATAGAGGACCATTTAAAAATGCTTTTTTTTTAATGTTTTCTTCTGCTATTATACCAACTCCTCCTACCTCCTAAGTAAAAAACTGGTTTATTTCTTGTTGCATATGAGAGAAACACCTTTTACTTACCAATGTAGTGTTTTTCAAACCAGATTACAAATTAGATCTTTGCCACATAGAATTTCGTTCTTACAGTCACAGCTGATATCAACAACAACACCAACCCTGATACCAACACAAGCAGTATTATGACTCCTTAAAGTTATTTTAGACAATGTAAGTAGTCTTCTCACTTTCACATGGTTTTCTACATTTAAATCAAGGTCTACTTTGGTGCTATGAAAAACCCTAAGATGACCTTTTCCATCAGCTTTGTAAAGTGGTTATAAAAATACTAAGATGCAGTTCAATTAAACTTAAACTATTTTAAGACAAAACCACTCCAGCAACAAACATCATTCTCAGCAAAAACAAAATAGCTGTCACAGATAGCAATTGTTATTCCAATTCTTGTGATGCTGGCCTGTCTTCTCAAAACACTGAGAGCTGGCCAAAATCTGCCACAGAAGAGATCAAAAATAATGTGAATAAATGCTCTGTCATCACTAAACTCTCATACATCTTCATATGTAACAGATTTGACAGAAACGACTGTGGAATATAATCAAATTAATAATATTTTGAAGCCAGAGTTTGTAAACAATTTCTCCAGTTTTTGTAAGCTGTTGTTGAGTGACAAACCATTCTTAATGAGATTAAAGAAAAAGCCAAATGCTCTCATGTTATGAGCTATCAATGGTGTTGCTGGAGAGCACTTGGAATCATGTGTTATTAATTACTGGACAATTAATACCTTCCTATGCACAGCCGCTATTAATCTTAAAGGACATCTAGGAGAAAGCTGCAGTGCACGTGTCAATGAAATTACTAGGTGGAAGCAACACTGGTGGAAAACAAAACTTGGAGAAAACATCAACAGTTTGTGCTGCCACATTAGTTGGTTAACTTTGATAAGTTAACATGAGGGGAATAAAGGGTTCAGTTCTCACCAATTACATTTTATGCACAAAAATGTAACAAAACTCTTCACTAACTCTTCATATCAAGCTCTTGAAAGAAAGCTAATTAGTTGAAAGCACAAACTCAGGATGTTGAACAAAAGCTTTATCATAGAAAAATATTCGAGCAATCCAGTATAAATTGCAAGTGTGATTCTAGTCCATTATACTGGGACAGGAGGAAGGAAAACATGATCATTTAGAAAACTCCTTCTCAGAGAGCTCTTGAATTATTTTTGTTTAAAATTTGGAATGAAGAGAAGTTTCAGCCAGAATGCATCATGGTTAAATACAGTTAGGAAAGAATATTGCAACAGCATTGACAATGAAATACATTCTTTCAACCCTGAAACTTTCACTTTTGCTGTAAGTAAATTACAAAATGGAAGAGATCTAATAGTTTGGTACTTGAACAATATTTTATGTCTGTATGAGATTATTATTTATTATTAGCCATAAGGATTTCAGAGCTTCAGTTGTGCAAAGCCTACATTCTTTTTCCTTATTTGCTAAGCTGAGGTTGTGGCTAAAATACACCATAGCAGATTGAAATCAGTATTCTAGAGCTTAAATTCCATATATTCTGCCAGCTGATGTCACATTGTATAACTTTTGTCAGCAATATTTGTATGCATATTGTAGCAGCACTTAAAGGGGTTAGATGTCAAACTGATATAATAACTATTGTCAGATTGTGTACTGACATTGCATTTGTAGATTACACTATGTTTGAAGCACTTACTTACCTTCAATGGGACATTGAGTGTTTGCTCTACATTTACAGTAAGGTGAATTACTCACAGAATGTCCTAGAGTGCTTAGTAAACTTGTATTTTTCCTCTTGATATTCAAGCTATTTTCTTCTTCATCGGTTATGCTTTAAGTAATAATACCATTATATTTACTTTTATTGGTAGTGCTCATAGTATTGTTTTTATGATTGTTTCTATTATATTTTTGGTTATTGGAAATTTTAAATCCCTCAACAGGGAAACATTTCATGTCTGTTCTTTCAAGTTTTGAATTTGTAGAAGTAATGTTTATATCTTTTATCTCTTACTTCTATCAGTTGTTTGATTGCAGTCATGATGGAGCACCACCTTGAAGAGCTTTAGTCAAGCAAATCAACTCCAGGACTTATTCTTTGTAAGCCTAGTATTTATTCTATCAGTCTCTTTTGCCAAACCACTAAGTTACAGAGATGTAAGACAAAAACTCTGGTTGTCGAGCAGTGTTGAGAGGAAAACATTGACACAAAGACACACACATGTACATATATACATATATATATATATATATATATATATATATATATATATATATATATATATATATATATATATATATATATATGTATGTTTGTATGTATGTATGTATGTATCTATCTATCTATCTATCTATCTATCTATCTATCTATCTATCTATGCACACACACACACACACACACACTCACACATCTATACAATGGGCTTCTTTCAGTTTCTGTCTACCAAATTCACTCACAAGGCTTTGACTGGCCTGAGGCTGTAACAGAAGACACTTGCCCAAGGTGCCACACTTGCGCAAGGTGCCACTGTGTGGCACCTTGGGCAAGTGAACTCAGAGCCATGTGGTTGGGAAGCAAACTTCTTACCACACAACCATTTTCCTTTCGAATGGCAAGTGTTGTCCTATCTCAAGTTAGAACTAGTTACGCTTTAACATATATTTACTTCTACTTGGCTGAGTGTTTAAAAGGATTACTGTAGTACCTTGACTCTAATTCCTAGGATCACTTGTCATAGATTCAACTGAGGGATTCTTATCAAAATTTAGGTTTCTGTTACTATACAGATAAGTAAGATTTGATAATGTAATGTGATGATACAGTGTTAAATTTTTTCCCATATATAATGGATAATCTTGGGCCCTCGTGGCCAATCAAAGAAAACATTACTATTAATGAAACAAGTGTAAGATGATATAAGAAAATTATTTATCAATAAACTCACCTACTTTGTTTTTCCTCTATGTACTATGTGATCTTTCTAACTATGAAGACCAATCAATGTCCTAAATAGTAACTTATTTCTTTACTGCCCACAAGGGGCTACACAGAGGGGACAAACAAGGACAGACAATTGGATTAAGTCGATTATATTGACCCCAGTGCGTAACTGGTATTTAATTGACCCTGAAAGGATGAAAGGCAAAGTCGACCTCGGCAGAACTTGAACTCAGAACATAGCAGCAGACGTAATACCGCTAAGCATTTCACCCGGCGTGCTAACGTTTCTGCCAGCTTGCCACCTAAATAGTAATGTCCTACATAGTAACTGTATATTATGCCATTTAAATTGCACTGTATAATTATACATATATATATATATATATATATATATATGCATACATGTGGAGGCACGTGGCTTAGTGGTTAGGGTGTCAGCATCACGATCGTAAGATTGTGGTTTCGATTCCTGGACCCAGCAATGCGTTGTGTTCTTGAGCAAAACACTTCATTTCACGTTGTTCCAGTCCACTCAGCTGGCAAAAATGAGTAATGCTGTGATGGACTGGCATCCCATCCAGCTGGGGAACACATACGCCATATTGAAACTGGGAAACTGGGCCCATGAACCTGGCTAGGCTTGAAAAGGGTACAAAAAAAGGAAGATATGCATACATACATATACATACATAGCTCCACTCACACACATTCATACATGCATCTATATATACATACATATACATATATATATATATATATATATATATATATATATATATATATATA
>NC_068981.1:162111216-162112595 GCF_001194135.2 Octopus bimaculoides
CATTGTCATCATCATCATCATTTGCTTAATGTCCGCTTTCCATGCTGGCATGGGTTGGACAATTTGACTGAGGACTGGCGAATGAGATGGCTGCACCAGGCTCCAATCTGATCTGGCAGAGTTTCTACAGCTGGATGCCCTTCCTAAAGCCAACCACTCCGAGAGTGTAGTGGGTGCTTTTACGTGCCACCGGCACATGGGCCAGTCAGGCGGTACTGGCAATGGCCACATTCAAATGGTGTTTTTTATGTGCCACCTGCACGGAAGCCAGTCAGCTGCTCAGGCAATGATCATGCTTGGATGGTGCTCTTAGCACCCCACTAGCACAGATGTCAGTCATTGAATTTGATTTCGATTTCACTTGCCTCAACAGGTCTTTGCAAGCAGAGTATGCTGGTACCACATAGTACCCTTTGTCACTTTAGTGACATCTATAAATTAGGTAATTAAATTGCTAATAAGCCACCCATATTATATATATGTATATATATGTATATGTGGGAGTGCTGAAAAGTTCCTGGCTTTAAGGGTACCATGAAAAGCCTGGTTGGAAGCCCAACCTTCTGAGTTTGTTTACAGCACTTAGAGAAACTGTGTGCATCTGAGAGGGGAACATGTTGAATAAAATCATAGTTAATTGATCCTCCTATGTTTTCTGTTACCCAAGGTCAGGAACTTTTTAGCATCCCCCTTGTATACATGCATACATACATCCATTCATACATCCATCCATCCATCTATCCATCCATAGATAGATAGATAGATAGATTGCTAGATAGATAGACAAGTACAGACAGACAGGTAGATAGGCAGACAGACGGATGTATGTTCATCAATGTATGTGAGTGTATGTGCATTTGTGTGTGAAAAGTTAAATAACTAAAAATTCCAATTGATATATGGGTGATAAATAGCAAAACATTATTTACATAATGGTGTGATAACTAGCAATATCATTATGTATATGACTGTGACAATTATCAATATCAATGTCTATATGGGTGTGATAATTAGCATAATAAAAATGAGCGTGAAGCCAGTGTATATGCATGTATAACATTTAGTAACACTAGTGTACTTATGTATGTATGAATATGATAATTAGTAACACCTGTGTGTATATAAGTGTGGTAACTTGCCATAAAAATCTCTATATATGTGAGATAATTAATATCATTGTCTATATAGGTGTGATAACTAGTAATACTGATGTCTGTATAAGTGTGATAACTAGTAATTCCAGTGAATATATAAATGTAATGACTAACAATACTAATAATATATATATCGGTGCAAGCATATTCTGATGTAGTTGTTGAAAACTATGTGGAAGCTCATTTTGTATGTATATATATATATATATATATATATATATATAT
>NC_068981.1:162112682-162114326 GCF_001194135.2 Octopus bimaculoides
TTCACCAGTCCTCAGTCAAATCGTCCAACCCATGCTAGCATGGAAAGCGGACGTTAAACGATGATGATGATGATGATGATGATGATATATATATAGATATATATATAGATATATATGCATATATATATCATTGCTGTTATGCAAAAGTGTTGTAACTGTCTTTAATAGGACAAATTGACCCCAGGATTTATTTTTTTAAAGCCTAGTACTTATCCTATCAGTCTCTTTTGCTAAGCCAATAAGTTACGGGGACGTAAACACACCAACATCAGTTGTCAAGTGATGGTGTGTGTGTGTGTGGTGGGGGGGACAAACGCACACACATATATATATATGACATTCTTCTTGCAGTTTCCATCTACCAAATCTACTCACAAGGCTTTGGTCAGCCTGAGGCTATAACAAAAGACATTTGCCCAAGGTGCCACGCAGTGGGACTGAACCCAGAACCATGTGGTTGGTAAGCAAGCTACTTACCACACAACCACTCCTGCACCTATATACAATGCTAATATGGTAACGGTTGCTGACGTATGTTTGTGACTGCTCCTCTTCCTAATTTGCCAATACAATACTCCTACTACTACAACTACTAATACTACTACTGCTACTTCTACTAAGTACCACTCCCACAATTGCTACCACCTCAGTGTAACCTGCCTTCACCTATTCTATTCAAATATCCCAATCTTCCCCACCTTCCCCATACAATAGCCATTCTTCAAATGTTCTCTGCTTGTTATAACTAGAAATGGCTCTGATGAAAGTAGCATTAATTTTCTTAGGCCATTAAATTTACCTGTTGGTCAATAGACCAATTGAGTAAACCTATCTATAATGACTTCTGGAAACAGCTGTAAGCCAGATTTGATCCAATAAAGGAATTATATGTAATGACCGTCATTTTAAACTTGTCTCAGAGGTAGACCCAGGAAGACCTGGGATGAGGTGGTGGAGCATGATCTTTGAACATTAGGCCTCACCGAGGCAATGACTAGTGACCGAGACCTTTGGAAATATGCTGTGCGTGAGAAGACCTGGCAAGCCAAGTGAGACCATAACCTGTGGTCTATGCCAGGGGTGTAACCAGCCCACTTATGCATACCTTTCCTTCATTGGACACTAAACTCTGCTTGTGAAGACCTGTTGAGGCAAGTGAAATCGAAATCAAATCAAATTTGCAAATTTGATGACTGGCACCCGTGCCAGTGGAGCGCTAAGAGCACCACCTGAGTGTGATTGCCGCCAGAGTATTTGACTGGCTTCCATGCCGGTGACACGTAAAAAGCACCATTCGAACGTGTTCATTACCAGTGTTGCCTCACTGGCACATGAAAAAACATTTGGGTGAGGTTGTTGCCAGTGCCGCTGGACTGACTCCTGTGCAGGTGGCACGTAAAAGCACCACTTGAGCATGGCCGTTGCCAGTACCACCTGACTGGCTCTAGTACCAGTGGCATGTAAAAGCACCCACTACATTCTCTGAGTGGTTGGCGTTAGGAAGGGCAACCAGCTGTAGAAACTCTGCCATATCAGATTGGAGCCTGGTGCAGCCATCTGATTCGCCAGTCCTCAGTCAAATCGTCCAACACATGCTAGCATGGAAAGTGGACATTAAACGATGATGATGATGATGATGATACA
>NC_068981.1:162114674-162119064 GCF_001194135.2 Octopus bimaculoides
AATTCAAAATAAATTGGTCGAAAATCAATTTTATTCAAAAATATAACTAATATTCAGGTCAAAATACAATAATAATAATAATAATAAAATGAATGTATATATATCGACTAACAATGAATATCAAATGAATTTATATAAAAATACTTATTTTACCAATAAATAGAATAAAAGCATTTAACAATATTACTGAAAATAAATGCAATACTTATCTTATCGAAGCTTTAGTTTAAACTAAAATTTTAAACATTATACTTTTAACTTAGCGTTTATTAGAATTAATTCACGTAAAAATATGGCGTAAAGAAAAGTAATAGAATAAAGAGATATAAATATGTATTTAAGTTTTATTTATAAAATCAAAATGTATTTTAGCTTTAATCATAATAAAAAATTAACTGTATTATAAATATTTACTGGAAATTTTAAAATCAGTGTTTCATCATTCAAAGGCACTCCAGACTAATGAATCTAACAAGAGTTTGTGGGTCTTGCTTATAACTTCATTAAACAAATCATTTCCTGATGTATGCAGATATTTATTAATCAAATATAAATCTTCAAATACATGGTGAACAATGAGAATTAAATTGATGACTTGCATATTCATTTTTAACATGTTCTGGCAGATTCATGAGTAAATTTATTGATTGCTGTTGTGTTTTATCATCAGAAAACAGCATCTCCTTTCCTAACACTTGATTCACTGACATATGGAGACTTTGAGATACTCAATATCTCGACATTACTATGTCTCGTCAGTCAAAGGTACCCCATACTAATGAATCTATCAAGAGTTTGTGGTGCTTGTTTATAACTTCACTAAACAAATTATTTCCTGATACATGCTGATATCTATCAATCAACTATAAATTTTTGTATGCAATAAGAATTAAATTGATGACTCACATTTTTATTCATAATACATTCTGGCAGATTTGAACATCAATATATGATTGCTGATGTGTTTTATATCATCAAAGACTCATGTCTCCTTTCAGACAAATGTGTGTTCATAACACACATGATTCATTAGTGTAAGGGGTCTCTGGAACCCCCAGTGTTTCAACATCATTGTGTCTCATCAGCCAAAGGCACCCTGGTCTATATATTCTAATGAGTTCATGACTCTTGACTATAACTTCAATTAACAAATCATTTTCAGATGTATGCTGTTATATACCAACCAGATATAAATCTTCATACACACAGCGAACAGCAAGAATTAAACTGATGGCGTGCATATTTATTCTTAACTGGAACAACTATTGCTGTTTGTGATAACAATTTTATCGTTTTTCCAACAACAAAAGTTCTTGAATGAAATACTAATAATTCTTTAATTCTAGTAATTCTTTAATAGCTTCATATATTCAATACAAGGATAATCTAGGGATTATTGATAGAACTGGAATCATCAACATCATCATCATCGTTTAACGTCTGCTTTCCATGCTAGCATGTGTTGGACGATTTGACTGAGGACTGGTGAACCAGATGGCTACACCAGGCTCCAATCTGATTTGGCAGAGTTTCTACAACTGGATGCCCTTCCTAACGCCAACCACTCCGAGAGTGGAGTGGGTGCTTTTACGTGCCACCGGCACGAAGGCCAATCAGGAGGTACTGGCAACGGCCACGCTCGAAATGGTGTATTTTACGTGCCACAGGAGCCAGTCCAGCGGTACTGGCAATGAACTCGCTCGAATGTCTTTTCACGTGCCACTGGCACAAGTGCCAGGAAGGCAACATAACTTACAAAATAGGTAACTATAGCTGTTTCCTTTACTGATGTCTTGAGAATTCATTATTTGAATAAAGGGTATATTGTAATACTGGTATCTATATGTTTACGTAGGTGTGATAACTAGCAATACTCATATCTGTGTCAGAATGATTACAAGTAATACCAATGAATATATGAGTGTGATAGCTACTAACAAGAGTGTTTATAATGAGTGTAATAATTAGCAATAGCAGTATCTGTATGCTTGTGCAAAATAATGGTAATGATACATAGAAGGTAAATGTAGGTCCTGAATGCAGAGGATGTGCAAAAGTCAAATAGAAATGAAGCAAGTATGTGAAGACTGAATAAAAATGAAGCAAGCACATGAAGGCTGGTTTGAAATAAACCAAGCATGCAAAGGCTGGATAGAAATGAAGTAAGAATGCTCTGCTTGATGTGTAATGCTCATGTACATGAGTGATATGATACAGGTGAGCTGAGAGATAAGCTGAGTATACATGGAACCATATATAATGTGCAGGAGAAGATGACTATATTGGTACAGACATGTGATGTGTGTGGATAACGAGGGATGCATAAAGGAGTTCTAGGTGGTCCAAGTTGAACGAAACTATAGGCAAAGAGCAAGGTTGACACAAGCAGAATTGGTAAAAAAAAAGTGATTTCAGGATGTGGAACTGACAAAGTGGACAATGGAATACAACAAATGCAACAAATGGCAAGATGCTATTTTAGAAAGGACCCATCCTAACCATGCTATGAAAGAAAAATGGGTGAGAAGAAAGATGATGATGATGGTTGTTGTTGTTATTATTATCATCATCGTAGTAGTCGTTGTTGTCTACGTCATCATCGTCATCATCGTCATCATCATCATCATCATTATTATTACGATCATGTTGATTATTGTTGATTATAATGATGATCATAATGGTGTTGTATTATTGTAACTCTACTGTTATTCAATTAATTCATTTCAACCATGAAATTACAACATATTACAGTGTATAAAGAGATAAATAGAGTCGTAAACATTTGTGGTTAAGTGCATATGACAAAGGCCAAGATTAGCAACAGTACATTAAGAACTCCTTTGTGGTTGTTATATCTGAAACAACAAAAAGGCATAATAATAATAACAATAATAGTAATAATAATAATCCCAATCACGAATAACCAATGAAAGAGAAGAAACTCTACTCCACATGGAATTACATGTTCAGTTTCACTGTGAAACTAACAACTTAAAAGACCAGGAAGCATCATTGAGGTGACTCAGCAAAGATAACCTTAAAAAGAAAACTGGAAACCTAATCATCGCTGCCCGGGATCAGGCATTGAATACCAATTCAGTGAAGAGGGGCATATACCACACCAGTGCAACAAACCTCTGCAGAATGTGTGGAAAGAGGGTTGAAAGTGTGATCCACATTGTTAGCTCTTGTGAAAGTCATGCACAGAAAGAGTACAAGTGCAGACACCACAAGGTAGCCCGAAACCTTCACTGGCTACTGTGCTGGAAGTGTGGATATGAGGTAACGGGTACTTGGTGCCAGCATACACTAGAAAAGTGTCTCTTCAAATGGATGGAAGTTGTAGAAGAGGGAGACCCAGGAAGACATAAGACAAAGTATTGAAGGCCAATCTCAAGATGTGCTTTATGAAGATGACAAAAGACCAAGATATCTGGCACCTTGCTGTACTCAAGGAGATCCACCCACCACAGCAGAATTGATAACCTAAAATTACCTTGGTAATGCTTATCTCCATCTTCTCTGCCCAGTCAACCTTCTCCACCACACACTCCATCCTCTAAAACCCATCACTTTCTCGATCACCTGGGAGCAGAATAGGCACATACTACATCCCTGGCTTCTTCCGTTAACTTTCCTCCCCCCCCTCCAGTTACCTTTCTTGCTCCACCTACTGTCTCCACCAATCACCTATTTCTACACCTTCTCTCCCTTCTCTGTGCAGCTCTCCATTGTCACCTCTTTGCTTACCTGTAATCGCCCTCAATAACCTCACATATCTACTACAACCCCTGCCTCCTCGCCTTTCTATATTTCTCTCCATCATTTCCTACAGTCACCTCAGCCTGCCCACGCACCCAGCCCAAACTTCTATATCACCTCACCTCTTCTCACCACCCACGCTGTCCTTTGAGGGCATGTCCCAACACATCTTCACCATCATGTCTCTCCTATCACTCTCTTTATCTTACTCACAACCTTGCTCTCTTTTGTTTTCCAACTGGGGGATCCATGTATTTACTCTACTGCAAGGCACCTACATTCATCCCTTCTATACCTTTCATCTCTCAACTGATACAAATCCACACCCCTTGAAACTACAACCCCATTCCCAGTTAAGAGATTTTTGTTTTGCAAGGTACTTGGTGATCCTGTCAGTGCTGGTACCAGATAAAATGCACTGGTGTTTGTTGTGTCTATACAGCAGCAAACTGACAAACAAGCACTGAGTATGTGCAATCGATAATATATATATATATATATATATATATATATAGGGAGATGTACTTGCATAGCAAGTGACCTGATCTGAGATCGTGTGCTGGAATGAAAACAATTGCAGTGTGGAAGGGGTTTATAAGCCATTTAAAATAACACACAAAAATCCGTT
>NC_068981.1:162119582-162120455 GCF_001194135.2 Octopus bimaculoides
TATATATATATATATATATTAATAGAAGTGTACAGTATTATATGTGCATTATGGCTGATCTTACCAATCGGTTTTGTGCTAGGAGTTCAGCAGAGTGTTAAGTAACAGTCTAGTTATGTAACCCTGCACTCTTCAGAGGTAGTTGTTAAGAAATGAAATGTGGTGTAAATATATCTATAGCACTCTAAATACACATAAATGTATCCAAATACACATATATGCAATTCCTTCTACGATAAAAACATTTCTCTATATACATTTTTACTGTATTCATTATACAATACATAATATATCAAACCTGCATTTGATTTCATTGGTAAAAGTTTTCATCTGAAAGCTGCTATACAAAAATGCTGTAGAATCTGCATAGACAAACGTCTCTGTTGAAATAATTAAAAAAAATATAAAAGTGTTAATATGACAGCTATTTTCTGCAATATTTTTTTTTTCTGGAAATTCTTGCAAATAATATTGATTTCTACTAATCAGCTTTTCAGCAATTCTGTAAGTTACAGAAACTATATTTAGCAACTTAACCACATTTTCTACTTAACAGAATTATGCTTTATAGTGTGTGTGTGTGTGTGTGTATGTGTGAAAGTGGGCTAGCATATTTGTGTGTGTACTATGTGTGTGTTTTTGTGTTATGCATATGTTTGTGCTTTGTGTGTATGTTTGTATGTGTGTGTGTATGTGAGTAAGTGCATGTGTGTTGTATGTGTGTCTATGCATATGTGTATACGTGTGTGTACTGTATGTTTGTGTATGTGTGTGTGTATATGCATGTGTGTAATGTACAGATCTATGTACAGATCTATGTACAGATTTATCTATGATAGATTTATGTGAGTGTATGTATACACTATTGTGTCT
>NC_068981.1:162122630-162124821 GCF_001194135.2 Octopus bimaculoides
CCACCACCACTACCTCCATCACCAGCAACAACAATGCCAGCAACTGTAATAACAACAGCCTCAATGACAGTATAGGACCCTACACTCTATCTTCTATAACCCCAACAACAAATTATATGACATGACAAGGATCTACCCCACAGATTTACCCTTCAATAAAAGGGTATGTATCCTACCACAGACTGACAGTCAGACAGAGGCAAAGATTTCTTTAGCTAGAAATAGATTCCAACACATCTTAGACTGGTATAACAAAACCACTAAAAGACATAATGTGGGGGAGACCCATCAACTCAGTTCATCTGTTGCCAAAGGCCTACAAAAACTGAAACAGCAAATTAGAAACAGGGAATTAGTATGCTTCCCTGTGGATAAGTCTGGCAGATAGTTGATAGACAGCCCATAGAATTATGTCCTGACCATACAATACATCAGTAGCATGAGAAAAGTTGCACCACATGAACATGAAAGAGTGGATAAACTTCTCAAAGCACACATGGGAATGTGTTGCAACATACTCCAACCCAATAAACAGACTGCACAAAATTTCCAAGCATTCAACAACGATGTTCCTATGCTATATGGGTTATGTAAGGACCATAAGCCCTATGTAAACCCTGTTATGGGGCCCCCAAACCAGCCAGTTTGTGGAGTGAATATATCCAGCAATTATAGGCTATCCTACTGCCTCTCACAAGTGTTATAAACACTCATTGGAATGTCCCTGGGTGTCTGTGTGAGCAAGGAGGATCACCTCAGTAGAATCAGTAATTGCAACCACTCCAACGACCTCACAGGTTGTGTAGTGGATAATAATGGTTGTAGTTTCACTCTACCCATCTACAGACATAGATTTAGCTGTGAAAACCTGTGAGAGTGAGGAAGAGTTCCATGAAGTCAATACAAGGGAACTGGGCTTCCACCTTAAACTAAGCTATGACTGTAACTACTTCAACAATCATGACCTTCGTAGATTCTACCCCACCAGGTCACAAAGGGTTAGACCACCCACCATCACCTCAGCAGTGAAGAAAAATACTGCAGAGCAATGGAGTTGATGGACCATAACCACCCAGGTTACTGAGAACAACAGTCAGGTGAAAACTGCCTGAAGATTTAGGAAAGCTCTGAAGGACGCCAAACTCAAAATTAAGATCATTGGAAAGCCAGGGAGCTCCATCAGATCACAATTATGTAGGACATATCTCTTTACGAATACCACATGCACCAATAAGAACTATATAGTATGTAAGATTAACCCTGGAATTAACTGTAGAACTAGAAATGTAGTCTACAGCATAAGGTGCATAAAGGATGCTTGTAAAGACAAGAGCATAACATACATTGGTGAGACATCTAGAAGCATTGCGGAGAGACTAAATGAACATTTGTGACAATATGATGACAAAAAACAGTCCTCCATACTCTACCAACATGCCAAAGACCAACATGGAGGCACACTGTGTTGACTTGACATCCGTATTTCATCCAAGCACCCGAAGGACCCAACACTGAAACAAATACAGGAGTACGTCCTCATAAATGAAACATCCCCAGTACTAAATAGTAGATATATTTAGAAGGTAGTGATACCCCAATATCCACAGTTTATACATACACAGGTAGATTTGTTAGTAGGCTGCTTTGTAGATGTGTGTGTGTGTGTATATATACACACACACACACATGTATATATATATATATATGTGTGTGTGTGTGTGTGTGTGTGTGTGTGTGTGTGTGTGTGTGTGTGTGTGTGTGTGTGTGTGTGTGTATTTAAGTAGGTGAATGGCTATGTAATTAAACAAATAAATAACTAGAGAGATAGGTACATAGGTAATATGAACAGACAAGCACACACACATACACACATGCATACACAAAAGAGGACTGAAACACATGACCATACACACACACACATGCATGCATACCTACATACATACACACACATTCATACATACATACAAGCATACATATGTGTATACACATGCCCACTGAAACACACACACGTGTGCACAAACAAAAAGAATGCAGCTCTGATAACAGACAGAGTCAACAACTATTGAAGAGGTTGCAAGAAGCAACAAGATTTTTAGAAAAAAATAATTAAGTAAATGAGCGGAAATCGAACTGGTGAGTGTGTTAATTAATAAGGCATTAAAACAGAATAACTCTCCCCAGACAGAATAAT
>NC_068981.1:162129425-162135625 GCF_001194135.2 Octopus bimaculoides
ATATATATATATATATATATATATATATATATATATACATGTATATGTATATACCACTTATATGTGTGTGTATACACACACACACACACACACACACACAGAGTCATGTAGTTACATTCAAGGCCAGATTAGCAAACAACTGATGCCTTAAGCCATAACCCAGCATTGTCTGACTGACAAAACATGAATGTGAAATAATAGATTAAATATTCATTTGTCTTCCAGGCCATCCTCCAGGCCAGATCCCACAACTCTATTAAATATAACCTGTTTTTGGTTTTGTTTTTGCTTTTTATTTTGTTTTCTTTTGTCAATCTTTATTTATTTAACACTAAATAGCTGTAAGCAATATTAACAAATTATTAACTGAATAGTCTACCTGTGCTGTCAATAATGATAGTAATATGTGTTTATCTTGCTCAAAATGTATTGAAAAAGATAATAAAATTTAGTTAAAATACAGAAAACTATATCTATTTTTAAATACAGATATTTACATTTAATGAGACTTTATATTGAATGATCTATATAAGAAAACATTATTTATTCATTTATTTATTTATTTATTATAATTATTATTATTTCTTCGTAACACAGAGTAGTTAAAAATGCACTGGAGTCTTTAGTCATCTGTCAAGTCACAACAAGGCCTCAGAGAGATAATACTTTCCTTAAGATGTGCGCTGTGCCCAATAAGGCTGCTTTTTGCAAGACATCAATCTTGCATGGGATTTCCAGTTGCTTTAAGAAGTCTTGAAGTTTCAATGGGATTGAGCCTTATGCTCCGATCACCACTGGTATCACTTTTACATTATCCTCTTGCATTCCATACAGTCTTGCCATTTCCACTTTCAATTCGGAGTACTTGGTGATTTTTTCAACCTCTTTACTCACAACATTCATGTCATTTGGTATGGCTACATCAATGATCTGACAGTATTTGTCTCTCTTATTCAATATGACAATATCCGGCCAATGGTGTTCGGTTACACGATCTGTCTGAAAATCATAATCCCAGAGTATCGTTACTTTTCCATCCTCCCGGATAACTTTACTTGCTCATGCTCATACCAGTTCTCTGTTACTTCATATTGGCATTTACAGCATAAGAGCCAATTAAGATACACACACACTTTATCATGGAGGTGCTTGTATACTTTTTGTGCAAGGCTCTCACATCCACTTACCAAGTGGATCACATTTTCCACACTCTTTCCACAGAGTCTGCATTTCTGGGTATCAGAAGTTTTATAGATGTTATACTTCACTGAATTGGTAGCGAGAGCCTGGTCTTGTGCAGCAATGATCAGGCTTTCAGTGGTATGCTTCAGATCACCTTGCTCAAGCCATGCCCACAATGCTGTATTATCCCTAACATTTTGTGTATTCCTTTATAACTATCCATGCATTCTCATTTGAAGAAGGTCTTTTCTCTTTTCCTTAGATCTTTGGTTAAACTTTTCCTTGCCCATCATTTCATTATTATTATTATTATTATTATTATTATTATCATTATTATTTTCTCTTCCTCTTTATCACAGGTTTTGTTGGAGCTTCTGGAGCCTTGCATGCATATCAACTATATAGCATATATGGTGCCCCTTGTCCACCACCACCTGGTCTAGTCTGGTCTGTTATGCTCTAGCACCTGATCTGTTTGGATTGGGAAATTCCAGAAGATTTTGCTAGTCTCCGACTCCACCACTCTTTGCAGTTTGTGCAAATACCATATCTTGCCTCTCTCTAGCCCCCACTTCTCACAATTTCCAATGTAGCACTTTCACTACTTGATTGTGTCACCACAACTTGTAGTGGTTTTAGGCAAGTTTAGGGCATTCGTTTGTGATACAGGCAATGGTTTCATCCACTCTGTTGCAGATGCCGCATAGCAGATACACTTGCTCATTCCTAAGATTGAACTTCCAGTTTGTGGCCAAAGCTTGGTCCTGCACTGCCAGTATAGTGCTCTCAGTCTCTTTTTTTAGGGTTCCTTTCATCAGCCAATCCTATCTATTTTTTCCAGCATCTTCTATTGTGGCTACATGGAATTGAGTGTGTAGTCCCTTGTTGTGTAATTCTTCTCCATGTCCTTTTTGCACTTCTTTTGTTTTTTCCTTTTTCTCTGCTCTCAACATTCCCTCATTCCTAACTGTAACTATCAAAGTTTCCTTACATTGGGCTTGGTATCTCATTAAGCTCTCGAGTTCAATATCCATGCGGTCTTCCACACTTATCAGTCCTCTTCCTCCACTTGCTCTGTTCATGTTTAGGTGACCAGTATCTGCATGTGGATGATGGGCTCAATACAGCTTTAGGAGCTTTCTTGACTTCCTGTCCATCTCTTTTAGCTCCTCCTCAGTCCACTTCAGGATTCCAGTGCCATACTAAACTGCTGCAATTGCACATGAGTTTATTGCTGAAATTATGTTTCTGGCAGTCAGCTTTGAAGCCAGTATTTTTCTTACTCACTGCAGATACTCCCCTTTTGCCTTTTCCTCCATGTCATTTTATTTGATTCCGTCTGCCTCAAGTATTTCCAGATATTTATAGCTGGATTGAAAAGGAAAATAAAAGGAATGTTAATGGTGAACGGTGATACTAGCAGTAATGATGATGCTAGCTTTTTTGTTGGTTAGGCTATTTCTTTGTTGTTTGTAGTCATTGTAGTGACAGTGATAACATTGCTGAATGGCAGTCACTTGCATTAAGGTGTTTGTATTAAATTGTATGCTATCATTTTAAAATTTCAGTCTACAAAAATATATAGTGCTTGTCCTCAGCTCTCTTATACTTTTTACTCTTTTGTAACACACCAGACTCAGAGGTCTGCAAAAAGAATAATGAATGAATAGATAAGTAAATAAATAAATAAATATTGATGCTAACCCTTTCATACATCTAGAGTAAATCATCCGTCACAGGTTCATCATTATCATGATCATCAACACCACTGCCACCACCACCACCACCACCACCACCATCACCATCACCACCACAACAGGAAAGACTAAACCGTTGGACATTGAAGAGTACCAGTTCCAGGTTGTATGGGGAAATGGTGTACCACTTCACTTGTCCTATTTGCCTATTGCCTGATTTCTTGGCATGCATTGTCATGGTAAATGTGGCTCATTTTCAGCTTCTTGTCTACCCTCCTTCTCCCAATGGCATCTCTAAGCTTTTCAACTGTCTCAATGTACTGCTTGCTGTCCTGCCAGGAAATCTGTGTTCTCAAATTATCAAGAAGTATGCTGACCACTGGTTGAAATTGATATTATTTAATAATATTAATTTCTACTTTTATTGTGTGTGTGTGAATGAAAGCATATGTGTGTGTGTGTATATGTGTATACATAAAATAGCTATCAAGACTAGTGTAAATAGAAACAGACGATAGTTTGATCAAAAGTAAAAAAAATAAATAAATAAATACAATAAAAAAATATAAGATATAAGACAATGGAATCAGTTTGGGTTTTGTTGTGATTCAATGTTCCCCTTTCTTTTCTTTATATAGTTTTCAATAAAAGTCTGCTCAAAAACTTCAGTGCCTTAATGCAGATAGGTCTCCTACCATGATTAGCTGCTGAATAGGTGGAGGAAGTCACTGCTTTCCTCATATGATATATCTTTAGACTTCAAATTCAGAGTTGTGCGCCAGCAAAATGCTTATCTCTTGCAAACTGGCCATAAAAGACTGTTTAAAGAATGTATTTCTTTTGCATCTGAGCCACATGAATGCACTAGGAAAGCAGATATCTCATTAGTAATGCTTGTATACCACAGATTCTAATAGAGCAAGATAGGACATGTCCTAGCATAAATCTTCGTCTTGAAACTGCTCAACTAGAACATCACTATTAAAACTCATACATATCTCTTTCAGCCAAGATTTGTGACAGTTTAATAGCACTTCTAGCCAATAGCTTCTCTATGAGTGTTTTGATTTTAATTTTCATTCAAACCCTAACATTCTTCTGAAGGGAAGATGCAAATGGAGTGCAATAAATTGAGCTGCAGTTTTTCTTAAATATAATGGCAAAGTGTGCATGAGGAATGAATTAATTTATATGTATGTATGTTAAAACTAACGTAGGCAAGAAAAGAAATTCCTCCCTCTTCTAGATAAGCATTTCCCAGTAAACCACAAATACAGGAAGAATTTTAACAGATGCTTGATAAAAATATCATACAACTGCTGCCCCAATATGAATAACATTATCACTTACAAGCATCACTAAGAGCCCACTCTCAGTTGTACTGCCAAGTCCCTGAAGCTTGCTCACTTGACCAAGCATGTATGATAAACTCTGTCATATATGAGGCAGAAGTCACATCAATGCTTCAAGATAACCTAACTATACAGAAAAATTACATTGGGTTATACGAAAGCAATTTTAAAAGATCCATCTATCTTCTTCCCAGCACAACAACAAAATTAAAGCCACTAAGATGGCTTGCCATGTATGGGGTTTGAAGACCACATATAATCAAATATATAATCAGAGAAATCCATGTTATTTTTAATAGATCTAAGAAATGTAAATAATGCATTGCTGAAAGATCACATATACTTTTCAGATCTAAGAATCCTACTATGTTTTTGAATTCCAGATCTGAAATTTTCAGCAAATGCAAACATAAGGACAAATTTCTTTTAGCAAACTGGAGGATTGAGCAGATTCTCTCACAGACTTTGGTCCTCTCTCCTTTAAGTTTTTTTGTGACAATTAGCTTAATTATGGCTTTACGATTAAAGGGGACATAACTCTAATTTTTCTTTCCTCTTTCTTGCACCAGCATCCTTTTCTGTAATTTGAATAGACCATGTTTTCAGAGACTGGAAATTGCTTGGAGACACAAGGTGGGTTATAAAAACCTGCCTCAACCTAAGTCTCTAAAACAAGATACAATTAGTCGTTTGCAAATTATACTGTATACATTAAATGATATTTATCTCTCACTTGATGGAGTACTTTTTATGTTGATCTTACCTTCATGAAACAGTAAACTACACACACATACATACACATACACACACACACACATACACACACATGCATACATCAGTGCATGTGTATACACTTGTGCTGCCTTTGGGACATGAACTCGCATATTCTGCACAAAAGGCAGATGTTCTACCATTGGACGAAAGAAATCCTTTGAATTTCTCTATCCATTTTAGTAGAAACTTCATTCATACAAGCAAGAATTTATGTTATTGGTGCCATAAGAATATATATGCACACATGTGTGCACACACACGCACACACACACACACACACACATGTCTCTTTGTTTGTTTGTCCCTCTTTCTGAATGTCTGTCTTTCTATCTGTTTGCCTATCTGTCTGTCTATTTCTCTCTCTCTCTTTATATATATATATATATATATATATATATATATATACATGAGTAAGCACATAAATGCAAAACAAGGTTGATAAAAATGATATTTGAATAACAAAGATAGAGTAATACGCTACATAACAACTGTTCAATGTACAGAAACAAGTAACAGTTTTTTTTTGTGATGTTTTTGCAACTTTAATAAAATATATTCTTTTATTCTTTTATATGTTTCAGTCCAATGACTGTGGTCATGCTGGAGCACCGCCATTGTGATCATCTTTCCACTCTCCACCTTTGTCGGAGCGGCTTTTGATGAAGGATGGAGTTCGATGTTACTGTCCTCTTTTGAGTTTCTTGCCTAGATATTGGCTAATCCGGGATCTCGGCGAGCCAGAGGTCAAGTTCACCTTTGTTAACGTCTGCATCCACTCCATGGAGGCTCCTCAAATGCTTCGGCAGACAGTTAAACACCTGTGAGCCATTGAAACCCAAGCTGTTGCAGTACATCGTCCTTGCCCGAGATGAAGCAGTCGGCACAGTGGGGACAGCACAGTGACGTCCTGTTCATGGTCTGGTCCTTCTAGTATCTTCCATATATATATATCGCCGTATACCTCTCCCGCCTTCATTCCAGGGAATAGAGTTGTAGTTCTTTCAATCTGTCCCTGTAGCTCAGTTGTTTCATTGATGCAATTTTCTTTGTGTAAGGTCGTTGGACTGCTTCAAGCTCTGCTATCATCCTTGTAGTATAAGTTAACCATAACTGAGAGCAGTGGTCCATATTTATATGTATGCATGTACTTATGTATGTATAAATGTATGTATGTATTATGTTTGTATGTATGTAT
>NC_068981.1:162137195-162151461 GCF_001194135.2 Octopus bimaculoides
ACATAAAAGACACCATTTCGAGCGTGGCCGTTTTCGTGCGGGTGACACGTAAAAGCACCCACTACACTCTCTGAGTGGTTGGCGTTAGGAAGGGCATCCAGCTGTAGAAACTCTGCCAAATTAGACTGGAGCCTGGTGTTGCCATCCGGTTTCACCAGTCCTCAGTCAAATCGTCCAACCCATGCTAGCATGGAAAGCGGACGTTAAACGATGATGATGATGATGATGATGATGTAGTATGTATGTATGCATGCATGTATGTCTGTATGTATGAATGCATGTACATTTGTATATATGCATGCACATATCATACATACATTCCTACACCTATCTTACCGAATAATCCACATGCACAACATAGCTCGAAGATTTCTATTGTGGTTCTGTCTCGAAGCAGGAAATTTTAATTAAAATCTAGAAATGACTTCCCTTATTCTGCTTGTATCGAATACACTTTAAATTTGTTTTAGTTTTGAATTGTATTTGAAGAAGTAATACAATTAAAACTTCAAGAATTAATCATGTAGATTAATGCCATGAATTGTGATCCATAATGTGGTACATATGTTAAACCCTTAACGATAGTTAAATCAGTATTTCTGCTCTTTTATAACATGCTAGGCTCAGAGGTCTGTAAAGGGAATAAATGAATGAATGAATGAATAAATAATTAAATAAATAGAAATAAAAATAAATAAATATTGGTGCTAACCTTTCATACATCTAGAATAAATCATTTATCACAGGTTCGTCATTATCATGATTACCACCACTACCCATCACCACCTTCAATCCCATCACTACCACCATCACCACCACCTCCACTACCACCATCACCACCACCTCCACTACCACCATCACCACCACCTCCACTACCACCACCACCACTACCACACCACCATAACCACCACTGCCACTGCCATCGCTGCCACCACCATCAGCATCATCATTAGTATCATTGTTTTAATATGACCTCTTTTCCATACTTGCATGGGTTGGAAGGGGCTCATTCGAGCAGATTTTTTTATAGCTGGATACCATTCCTGTCACCAACCCTCATCTTTTTCCAAGTGAGGTGATATTTCCCTTTGGTTTAACAGGTTTCCATAGAAGACTGAAAAATGAATGAGACTGCTCCAATGATAGCGACAAGTCACTTACAACTATGATAAAGTGTGAAGACAAGGGGATATACTGGCATTCCATTGGTTACAATGGTAAGGATGCCAGTTAATCTAACCAATAGAATAGCCTGCTTGTAAAATTAATGTGCATGTGACTGAGCACTCCACAAACACATCTACCCTTAACTTAGTCCTCAGGGAGATCCAGTGTGACACAGAATGTGATAAGGCTAGCCCTTTGAATTATAGGTACTACTCATTTTTACTAGCTGAGTGGACTGGAGCAACGTGAAATATAGTGTCTGCTGGGAATTGAACTCATGACTTTACAATCATCAGCTGAACACCCTAGTTACTAAACCACATAAGGAGATACACACATACGTGTGCGTGTGCACACACACACATATTCACATTAGTACAATGAGCTTCTATCTACCAAATACATTCACAAAGCTTTGGTTGGTTCAGAGTTATATTAGAAGATGCTTGCCCAAGATTCCACACAGGGGAACTGAACCCCAAACCATGTGTTTAGGAAGCAAACTTCTTAAGTACACAACCAGTTATTGTTGTCATAAATGTTGTCTTAGTATTAATTGCAACATTCTTGTTGCTTCTGTTCAAGACAGAAATCCATATGTAATCACTGTTGTTATTGTTGTTGTTTATTCCCAGGCCAGCTCTAATTAAAGTAGGCACTATGAATCCTGGCTACATCAATATAAACTGTTATCAGCAATTCTCTATCTGCAATTCATTTTTTTGCATGGCTCTCATTCCCCTTACTAAGCAGTTAAATGACACAAGATATGGATATGAGAAACCAAATAATCCCTTTCTTTACCCGGATGATCTAAAGACTTTCACAAAACAAGATCAACAACTTGACTGACTTTTAACTATAGTAACACAATATAATGATAACAAAATAAATTTTATATATTTGTTTTGCAAGATTTTTGATGTGAAATCGTGTGTTGAAACAGATGTTGTTGTATTTGGGGATGGTCATATTGCCAGTTTAGCCAATAAAAACACACACCATAAAAACTCTGTCCGAAATAGGATTAATGTAATGTAATGTAATATAAAGCTGAAGCAAATTAACACCAAATATACAGTGCGTGTGCTTTTATTGGCTAAACTGGCAATATGACCATCCCCAAATACAACAGCAAAATAAACTTTCCTCTTGATGAGTAGTAGAAAACATAGACTTCATCATACTTTGGGATTTTGATATTCAAACTGGTCAATCTGTTTATTCAGCTCAACAGACCAAATATTGTGGTGAAAAATCACATTGACAGAACATGTTTGTTCATAGATATATAAATCCCACCAGACTGCAACACCTCTCTGAAAATGTTTTGAAAAGTTAAGTAAAGACAAAGAACTTGAAATAGGGATCTCAAAAATATGGTAAGAATAACAACTGCACATGTGATCTTAGGAATACCGGCAGATATTACCAAATGGCACTCTTAAACATACCAGAAAATAAGAAAGTATCAAAGCTCTAGAAATTGTTCTTATGATAGAAGACCTGTTGGGGCAAGTGAAATGCTTGCAAAGACCTGTTGAGGCAAGTGAAATCGAAATTGTAATTGAACCATACTTGATGACTGGCACCTGCACCAGTGGATCACTAACAACACTGTCTGAGCGTGTTCATTGCCAGAGCAGCTGTCTGGCTTCCGTGCTAGTGGCCCATAAATAGCACCAATTGAGCATAATCATTACCAGCGTTGCCTTCAAGCACTTGTGCTGGTGACATGTTAGAAAATTATTTGAGCGAGGTCGTTGCCAGTGCCACTGGACTGGCTCCCGTGCAGGTGGCACGTAAAAGACACCTTTTGAGCGTGGCCGTTGCCAGTACCGTGTGACTGGCCCTCGTGCCGATGGCACATAAAAGCACCCATTACACTCTCGGAGTGGTTGGCATTAGGAAGGGCATCCAGTTGTAGAAACTCTGCCAGATCAGATTGGAGCCTGGTGCAGCCATCTGGTTCGCCAGTCCTCAGTCAAATCGTCCAACCCATGCTAGCATGGAAAGCAGACGTTAAATGATGATGATGATGATGATGATGATACTGTTCACATCCTAAGGAAAACACTGTCAACCTGAGAATATCTGATTCTTGTAACTATTTAACATTTAAATCACTCTGTCACACATAATGCTTATTTATTCACATTGTTTTGAATTAGTCATGCATTATTTTATAGCTTTGAGATTTTGATGAAGCGATTGTTTATTCTTAGAATGACATTGTCTGGTAGGTGCCAGAGGCCAGATCTGGCTGGTTTGAGCATAAAACAGGTAGACTATTTGAGCCAGATGTGGCCGGTTTAAATATTAAAGGGTTAAACTCTTTTTAAAATTGCGAATAAACCATTTCCACCTGTTGTCACACATTTCCATATTCTCTACTCAAGTTAATGGAAAAGAGATTATTTCATGTATTAGTCAGAGCTGGTAATTATTCTTTTGTGGTCATGGGAAGTTCTTGTCCATTTTCAGAAAGGGAGATGCATGGAATTGGCTACCTTGAAATTTTCTAAATGAATTCCTTGACAAGACAGTGGTGTCTCTAACGAAATACCTCTTGCACATTATTTCATTGTCTTGGAACTGACCTGTGTTCAGCAATTCTTTCTGGTTCACCATGCAAGCAATATTGTTGTTGAAATTTTGGTTATAACCACATATATGGTACTGCTTATTTCATGGCATTGATTTGATGCTCATTTGATGTCAGAAATTATAATGTTTCTCTCATTCTATCTCTCTCTCTCTCTCTTCTTCCCTCTCTCTCTCTCCTTTCCCCTCTCTCTCTCTCTCTCTCTCTCTGTTTATGTGTGGGGTCATATTTTTCTTTATGTGTATGATGAGAAGGGAAGTATTTATGTCAATCGTGTTCAATTAATAAATTGAAACATCTCTCTCTCCCCCTCTCTATATTTCTCTCTCTGTATATGTATACTTCTGTGCATGCATGTGTGTGTGTTTGTGTGTGTGTTTGTCTTCTGTGCCAAAAACTATTGCCACCAAACAGTTGCCCCCACATCATCTCATTCCAGTGTTTATATGTCTGTTTTAATAAACGTCTCTATCTATATAACTGTCATTTCCTTTGTCTATTTATCCTTTCTTTAAATCTATTAAATTTTGGTGAGATGTATATGTATTGCCATATTGTTGTCAAAGCCTTCACATACCATAATCTCAGTGGGCCCCTTGCTTATTGTTTGATGGAAAGGAAAGTTTTTTTCTTTTTCAAAATGTAAAATTTTTCTTTCCCTCTAAACAACAAATGAAGCTGAAAACATCTCACTTTTCTATGTAATAGGCCTACACAAATATGGCACGCACACAAAATATTCAATTTGGGAATTTATCTTGTATTTTTTCAGAAACTCATGAACTAGCAAAAGCACACCTTAGGTGATTCCAATGATATTATTAATAATAATAATAATAATAATAATAATAGTGGAGAAATGAAACCATTCAATTGCCCAGTCATACTTAACAATCTGTTACTGATGATGATGATGATGATGATGATGATGATGATGATAATGATAATTTGGACCCCTTAACACCAATGGCTATTCAGGAAGGCACCCTTTCTTCTCCTTTCCTTCTGGCCTATAGGCTGACACTTAGAGTAGGCCAGACAGTGGCTCTCATGTCTTCTGAATGCCCTGATGCAGTACCAGGCAGTGACTCTCATGGCTTCTGATCTTAACTGATTGAAAGTACATGTTTTGTGTTGGTGTAAAATATGGGCAAATATTCTGCTCAGTACCACAGATTTGCTTGTCAGTTTTTTTGCCCTTAACCATTTGAGCATGTCCCTTAGAGGCTGACGATATATACATCTCTGATCACATGCAGAAGTAGTGGAGGAGCATCATAACCATGTGTTGAAAGGAATTCTTGAATAATTAACCTCTGGAAACATGGGTGTTTCATTCATCGTCCTTAAACAAACTTTATTCAGGAACTAGAAAAAAATTTCAACTAGACCCCCACCTGCAAGGTCATGTGCTGTTTATCTTGATATGAGATCACCATGTCATACACATATAGTTGTGATGCATGTGCCAGGTGTACCCTTACCAGAAGGATAGTCATAATGGGTATATTGGGCTTCGTATATTTGTACCTCAGTGTCAGCTTGATGATATGCACTATTCTCACTCAATACTACTACTACTACTACTACTACTACTAATAATAATAATAATAATAATAATAATAATAATGATAATAATAATAATAATAATAATAATAATAATAATAATAATAATAATAATAATAATGGAAAAAAAGGCATTGGAGGGGTGATGCATACCCTGTGCACGCACAAGGATAAAATTTAATTCAATAAATATATTCTCAGACGAATTCATATTTCAATAAAATGACATTAAGAGTTATTTCCCGTTTATCATTTATGCATGTGTAGCAAAGAAAGAAAAAAAAACCATTTTGATTCACCTGTCTGCCAGTTTTGAATATAATGAAACCAAAATAATGAGTTTGAGCCACTCACTCAATGAGTATTTCTGCCAAATTTGGTGAAAATCCGTTCAGCTGTTTTCCAGTAATTTTGCTAACACAGACAAACAGACAAAACAAGCGACCACAGTACCCTGCTTTCACTTACACATGCAGGGTAATAATAACAATAATAATAATAGGCCAGATATAGTTGTCAGAAGAGAAATTAAGGCAAATAGGCCAGATATAGTTGTCAGAGATCATGAAGAAAAAAAATGCTTTCTAATTGATGTATCAATACCAGCAGATGACATTTCTCTAAAAGAAATGGAGAAACTTTCAAAATACAAATCCTGGAAATAGAGGTAACTCAAATGTGGAATCTAAAAACAGAAACAATTCCTATCATAGTAGGTGCCTTAGGTATGATAAAAAAATATTCAGACAAATACATAACAAAAACACCAGGACTTACAAATATATATAACATACAGAAAATTGCACTACTGGGCACTGCACACATCCTACGCAAAACACTTTCAATACAGTAACCATAAGAGCATCACAGCAAACCACAGCACATACCCAAGGCACACAGAGCTGCGCTCGGTAGTGAAGTGAAAGCACGTTATAAAAATAAAACTACTGAACAATAATAATAATAATAATAATAATAATATTAATTTTTTAATGAACCACTAGTGTAATTGGTTTTCCTTTCTGCTCCTACAGCAGGGTTTACAGTTCTAGAATAGCTTTGTGGTCTTTAGGGATCAAGAGGACTTGCATTCTCATACCCACACTGAACCACTAAGATGATGATGATCAGTGTCACAACTGGTGCTTCTAGCTGTGTCCTTTGTGTTGCATCTCCACAATATTCTGTGATAGCTTGTCTTGTCTCATCTTTAAGCTTAAAGACTAAGCAAGCACTCCAGTATTCCCTATTCAAGTTAATAGAACAGTTATCAAGTCATACGTCAGTTAGCCCCTTTCTTATGACTACTCCTTTGCGAGAATATGATACGCATCCCCATTTCTTGAGGTGGGGTGGGGGAAATGGAATCATTTTCCTCCTTGCCATTTTCTGGATGTTTTGACAAACTAAAAGATGCTATCTCTTGTGGAATACCTCTTCTGTGTCTGTTTCTTTTCTAGGAGGTGTTTCTTTATTGCTATTGTTCTTACTATTAAAAATAGTGTAATTTTTTAAAGTGTAAATGTCAGTTATGATTTCATGTTCAAATGTATTCATTTATTTTTTGTCTGTCTATTCTTTCAGCACTAGTGTTATTTTGACAAAACTTTTATCAAAATTCTTGCAGGCGTGTCAATAGCCATCAAGCTTGTGGCTACCCATAAGCAGAAGCCATTTTGCAAAGCTAGTAAACAAATGTTTATACAAATTTAAAAATACAAAACCTCCTAGGAGAAACTTTATATTTCATCTCCAAGCCAAAATATACAACAAAGAAAAGCTTCTTTCATTCAGCGAATGTGGTAAAATCCAGTTCTTCATCAGAGCTGTGTTACAGGCACACCTTCATCAATAATAATTATGATAATAATAATAATAATAATAATAATAATAATAATAATAATAATAATAATAATAATGATAGTGGTTAATAAAGAGGAAATACAAAGCTTGTGGTCAATGAAGAGAGTAGATGTGATACCAATAGTAATTGGTGCACTTGGAAGTATCAGCACTCAGCTAAACAACATGGCTGAAAAAGATTGGTGCAAGTGTCATGGTAGAACACCTACAAAAATCATCATTGCTTGGAACTGCTGATCTTAACCAATTGAGCATGTCCCTTGGTGGCTGACGATATGTGCATCTCTGATAAGTAGTCGGGGAGCATCGTAGCCATGTGTTGAGAGGAATTTTTTGGGGTTTGAATAATTCACCTTTGGAAACATGGGTGTTTTGCTCAACATCCTTAAACAACCCTGATTCAGGGACCTTTTGAGAGGGATGGGCCACTTGACCTGAAGAAAATTCTAACTGAGCCCCACCTGCGAGGTCATGCGCTGTTTATCTTGATATGAGATCACCATGTTGCGCACATATGGTTGTGATGCATGTGCCTGGTGTACCCTTATCAGACGGGTAGTCATGATTGGTATAAGGGCTTCGTATATTTTACCCCAGTGTCACTTTGATGGCATGCACTGCTCTCTCACGCAATAATAATGATAATAATAATAATAATAATAATAATAATAATAATAATAATAATAATAATAATCTTCTTAAGTGCAAAATAGCCCAGCTATGGAAAATGAAAGAGTTGAAGATAGTGCCAATTATTATTGGTTTCTTGGGGACAGTATCAGAAGGTATCAAGAGGAATATAAAGGAAATCGGAATAGAGTACCCTGTAGGATTGTTACAAAAGGTTTGCCTTCTTGGCATGGCCAGGATAATCAGGAAAGTATTAGATAGCTGAAAAGAACAGATAGCATGGTACTGTAAGCTGCAGGTTGCAAGCCCGTTATGCATGCAGGACTCCAGGTGTTACAACAAAACCTGAGATAAAAAGAAATAATAATAATAATTTGTACTGTAAATACAAGGCATGAAATTTTGGGGGAAGGCTTAGACAATTTCATTCAGCCAAGTATTTGATTGGTACTTATTTTGTTGACCCTGAAAAGATGAAAGGAAAAGTTAACCTAGGCAGAATTTGAACTCAGAATGTACAGACAGATATACTGTGGATAAGCATTTTGACCAGCGTGCTAATGATTCTGCAAGTTTGCTGCCTGAATGAGATCAATAGCATTAGCTCAGATATTGCATTAATAGATTGTACATTTGCTAGAATAAATAATTTACTGTTTTATGAGTATGAAGGTGAACAATTTTCACTAATGAGAAACCTGCTAGAATTTTAAAATTTTGTTTCATTCTATACAGATACACAACCAATTTCTCTAGTATATTTGAGTTAGTTGCTCAAAAAGTATCACTAACAGACTAAAGAAGGCATTCTGTACTAATTTAATTAGAATTATTGACCTCTATTCATCTATTCTTTGATTGTCCATCTATACATCCATCTGACTGTCCATTTATCCATCCATCAATCCATTTGTATGAATGAATGAATTTGGTAGCTATATCCAATGTTCTTCACAAATATTTCCTGGTACACAATCCCAGCCAAATGTTTACATGTCAACATCATGACTAAACATTATTAACAGGCAGTTACTTCAAGAAAAATTCTTTGCTAGAAATCAATTAATAATTACAGAAAAGTCATCTTTAATTACTGCATTTATGATATAATGCATGTCAGCGAAAGTTATGATTTCAGATGAAACTAATAAGATATATATCATTTATATATCACCATCATCATCCTCATCATCATCATTATCATCACCATCACCATCATTGTTTAACTTCCACCTTCCATGCTGGCATAGGTTGGACGGTTTGACATCCTATCACCCTATAAATGAGTTCTCTTACAGCCAGTACTTGCCTGGTATTCAAGCTGCCTCGAAGGTTGAATAATCTCGTCTCCCCACAGTAGCCTTCCCATCACTATACTGCCTTCTAAGTCCTCCAAGGACAGAAAACTAGAGATTTTGTGGTTTGCACCACTATTCTCTCTCCAGGTTAAACCTTCACCTAAGCTATTTTTCAAAATCCTAAGCTCTAATTTTCTACCACATCATAAATATTACCCCATCTTCAATAAATCTTCAATTGAAACCTCATGCTCTATAACACCAAACCTGGGACCTATAATTGTCTTTTTCCAATAAACACAAACTTAGTTACCTTAATGTTGGCCCTATGAATTATCCACCTGGGCCCCATTCTGACTCGTTAGGTACAAATACTATGATGTTTAGAACCCTATCCACTTCAATTATAGCAACCCTTGTACCATCGCTCCTAGAATTAATAACCTTAGCTTATGTGAGAGTGGTATTGCCCTCTTCCACCCCCATACTAGTAACAATAATATCACCAGTCTTACTTTGAGGATTATGGATCATGTGAATTAGATCAGAATAGGGATTGATCCTAAACCCACTGTTCATGAGAAAACCTGTAATTTCCCAGTCTCCCAACTACACCTGTTCCTTGGTTTTAGTTTACACTGTTATGTTGCATATAACAACCTATTTCCCACCAGGCTAGGTTCTATATTGGCAGCATTGTTGATTTCAAGCACTGCTACCAGACTCATTTGAATTTATTCTCAAATGGAGCCTCTAAACTTTCTGCCTCCCTAGCTACATACATACACAAATACATATGCAACCTCAAGTCCCAGAATATTGCCTATGCCTTACCCTGGTCTATAGTTTGTCAGGTTTCTCCATACAACACTAGCCACTATATTTGTAAGTTGTGTTGCAGAGAATCACTCACCAGCCTTTTACCATCATGATACCTCATTATTCAAAAGGTTCTCTAACATAATCTTCTCATGTAAGAAAAAATTTTATTCTACTTTTGCCCATTTAGTAAAGTCTTCATGATTTCTGTAATTATACAATGCTTATTACTTAGCTATGCTAGCATCATTTCGTTTCTCTATTCTCCTTGTATCATTCTCCCCAACCCAGCATATCTTCATCTACTAACCCCACCTTTATTCCTATATTCATTGCTTACCTCTTTCTGTCTCTCTGTATAGTCAGCTTCCATCCTTGATTGATTTATTGTCTGCTTAGTGAAATTCTCTGACTATTGGTGATGCTCCCTTTCACCACACTGACCTTAACTTTACCTTCTATCCTCCTCTCTCTGTTTCATCTATTCTACCTCTGTTCATTCTCCCATGTCATAGAAATCCTCCTCCCTCTACCTAACTTTCATTTCCTCTTCTCTATCTCCGTTCTCCCTTCCTGCACCACTTATATTCTCCTCCCTCTCCCTACCTTTAGCTCTTATTCTTCTACCTCGCTGCCTTCAACCTTTAAATCTCTAGCACTACAATATGAACTGCTTTTGCCAATTTCCTCTTGATGAAGAGAGACAGCTTACTTATAGTAATGTCTACTTGTGTCTGTTTACTGATTGCACATTCCATCAGTAAACAGACTTTTTGCACATTCTATCAGCAAATTATGAACATTATAATTATCAGATAACACTGAGCTTCCTGAAACAGCTGTCAGGTTAAGAAATTATCTATTCTTTTCTTAGTATCCTGTATTCTTTATGCTTTCATCATCATCATCATCATTGCTTAACATCCGCTTTCCATGCTAGCATGGGTTGAACGATTGACTGAGGACTGGTGAACCAGATGGCTACACCAGGCTCCAATCTGATTTGGCAGAGTTTCTACAGCTGGATGCTCTTCCTAACACCAACCACTCAGAGAGTGTAGTGGGTGCTTTTACGTGCCACCTGCACGAAGGCCAGTCAGGAGATACTGGCAACGGCCATGCCCGAAATGGTGTATTTTACATGCCATCTGCACAGGAGCCAGTCCAGCAGTACTGGCAACGATCTCGCTCGAATGTCTACATAGATAATGATAACCTTCTTGTTATGGCCCTTAACTCCCTCTATCAGTCTTCTAAGTGCAACAATGTGAGATGTTGCTGACCGTCCTGATCTGAATCCATTTTGATTTGGTTGCAATTGTTATGTCTATCTTAGGTTGTATTCGGTTAAGTATCAGCTTGTTGACCATTTTTGCAACAATGTATGACAGACTTATCCCTCTGTAATTTCCAATTTCATTTGGGTCTATAGTTTTGGGCAGTGGCAGCAAGTCTATCTCAGACCATTGTTCTGGCTTTACATTGTCATTTAGTAGTTTGTTTGCATATTGAAGGACGATGTCGACTAAATCACATCTTTTTAGTGCTTCTGGTGGAATGTTGTCAGGACCAGTTTGTTTTCCTTCTTTCAGGTTACTTGTAGCTTTTTCTATTTCTTGTTTTGGGAAGTCTCCATCCTCAATTTGCAAACCATCAATTATCTATGCTAATTCTTCATTTTCTGTTTCACAGTCAACTTCTGAATCCTTCCCAAGTAAGTTGTAGAAATGAGTGTATCACTTCTGGATTCTCTCGTCCTTTGGTTTCCCTTTGATGATTCCCTGCTTTGCAGCTTTGGAACCAGTGATGGATGGCTGTTATATGAGGATGCTTAGAATGGCACTCAATGTCTCCTGGAAGAGTCATACAACAAACGCCGACTTATATCAGGGACTACCAAAAATAACATTGAAGATACAGCATAGAAGGATGAGGCTAGCTGGACACCACATCAGACACACTGATGAAATTGCTAACAAGCTAGTGCTCTGGTAACCAACAGAAGGAAGAACCAAGAGAGGAAGGAAGAAGACAACCTTTATCGATAACTTGCTGGAGGATACTGGTACAGGAGCTAAGGACCATTATGGAATATCAAGATGAGCGGGGAAAACTTGTGGAAACAGTCTTGGGGCATCCTGAGGGCCAACCTAGATAAATAGATAGATAGATATTATTATTATTATTATTGTTATTTTTATTATTATTATTCTTGAGTGGAGCAGCGCATGCCACCAAAGTGACACTGGGGTATAAATATACAAAGTCCAGTATACCCACTACTCCTGCTCATAATCAGAGATGCACATATCGTCAGCCACTAAGGGACATGCTCAACTGGTTAAGGTCAAGCAACTGACAAGCAAATCTGTGGTATTGAGTAGAATATTTGCTGTAGTCTGCCTTTTATACCAAGACTAATTATTATTATTATCATTATTATTATTATTATTATTATTATTATTATTATTATTTTCTACTCTAGGCACAAGGCTTGAAAGTTTTGGGGAGGGAGCCAGTCGATTAGATCGACCCCTGTACACAACTGGTACTTAATTTATCGACCTCAAAAGGATGAAAGGCAAAGTCCACCCCTGTGGAATTTGAACTCAAACTGTAAAGACAGACGAAATACTGCTAAGCATCTCACCCAGCATGTTCTATAAAATGCTAAGAATTTCTTCTCCCTCAGTTGTCAGAAATAAAATCTTATTTAAATAATACTTTCTTCTATCTTCTCTCTCTCTCTCTCTCTCTCGTATGCTTTCTCTCTCTATCTCTCTATTTTTCTCTCTTCTTCCCTCTCTTTCTCCATGAAATGTATTGCTTAGACAATGTCTGTTCTCTATTGACCAACTGTTACATATATGCCTGCTTAGAAATGAATTTCTATTGCTATCTCCCACTTGATCACCTGTTCTCTCTCTCTTCCTCTCTTTCTCTCTCTCTCTCTCTCTCTCTCTCTCTCTCTTTCTCTCTCGTAATGGCTCTTATTTTACATGTGGAATTTGGTAGGATCAATTATGGCAACTCACATGAAGATATATTCCTCATCTCTCAAAATGAGTGGACTCAGTTTCAGCAAAATAACAATAATTATCATAGAGAGCAACCCTGAACCTAACGATGGCCTTGAACAGTTGGTGGTGAAACAACATTAATCACTTGACAATTGCTTTTCTAGAATTTCTATAAATTGTTCGAGAATGAAGACAGTGCAAAGACATACCATTCAGCTAACAATGCTTTAATCAAAGAAATATGTTATTTAAACCGTGTTGGCACCGCTACATATCTACATACATACATACATACATACATATGCATCATCATCATCATCATTATTCTTTAACATCTGTATTCTATGCTGGCATGAGTTGGGTGATTGGACAGAATTCAATGGGAGCAGAAAATTGCATCATGCTCCAATATCTGCTCTGGAATGGTTTCCATGGCTGGATACCCTTCCTAATGCCAACCTCTTCACAGACTGTACAGGGTGCTATTTCTCATGACATCAGCACTAGGTGGTTACTAAATTACTATCAGGACAAAGAGAAAACCCAACACCCTTTTCAACCTAGTGGGTTTGTGGTAGATAGGTTGGTGGTTTAAAGTTAACAAAGGAAAAACACCAAGGTTCTACTAAGAAGGAAAACAGACAGGACACTACACCCTTCAGGAAAGTGGCCCTGGTTGATATGTAGAAAATATGTAAATAGAAATTCCATACAGTGTGCCTAAAGCACATTCTTTGTAAATTCCGGTAAGAGCTCATATTTTGTAATTACAAATAGATAGTGGGCAGATATTAATTCAATGCGTTGTTCATTCAAAGGATATCCCTCATATCCCTGAAACAGCAGTAAGACTACCTTTCTCTTTATAAATGTCCTAGAAATTTTACATTGCCTTGGCTTTGTTGTCTCATTTTATTTAACATATACACGCTCACACACGACCCACATTAGACCCCTCACTCATATTATTATTGAACCTGGAGTCTAGCAGTGGTCCTTCTGTAGCACTTACATAGTCTTACCTGTATTTTGAGACTTTGGATACCAAAACCTATCATATATATCTTTCACTCTTTTACTTGTTTCAGTCATTTGACTGCAGCCATGCTGGAGCACCACCTTTAGTTTCAGAAATCAACTCCAGGACTTATTCTTTGTAAGTCTAGTTCTTATTCTATTGGTCTCTTTTTGCCACACTGCTAAGTTATGGGGACGTAAATACACTAAGATCAGGTTATCAAACGATGGTGAGGGGACAAACACAGACACACAAACATATGCATATATATATATATATA
>NC_068981.1:162152101-162165370 GCF_001194135.2 Octopus bimaculoides
GCTGGCCTTGTGCCAAAATTTGAAACCAATATTGAAACTTATTTAAATAGGCAAATAAGTCTGGTACTTATTCTATTGGCCTCTCTGAGCCACTCACGTATAGGGATGTAAACAAACCAACACCATCAGCTGTCACACGGAGAGAAGGAGGAACAAACACAAAAGCACACACACACACACACACACACCCACATACATATATATGAAGAGCTTCTATACAATTTATGTCTACCAGATTTGCTCACAAGACATTAGTTGATCCTGGACTATGGTAGAAGATACTAGCCCAAAGTAAGCACACATTGAGGCCAGTGGTATATGGTGGTCATTGTATTGGCTGTGATGTCACATCCAATGCCACCAAATTTCAAGCAGGGCTACAACAAAAGTTTTTCATTAAGATTTGTGATTAAATTAATGAATAAGGTTAATATTTATAATGAATTTGTGATTTTCGATGGATCTATAGTGCATACCTAGCACACCCGTGGAGGCGCAATGGCCTAGTGGTTAGGGCAGTGGACTCGCAGTTTCGATTCCCAGACCGGGCGTTGTGAGTGTTTATTGAGCGAAAACACCTAAAAGCTCCACGAGGCTCCGGCAGGGGATGGTGGCGAACCCTGCTGTACTCTTTCACCACAACTTTCTCTCACCCTTTCTTCCTGTTTCTGTTGTACCCGTATTGCAAAGGGCCAGCCTTGTCACACTGTGTCACGCTGAATTTCCCCGAGAACTACGTTAAGGGTACACGTGTCTGTGGAGTGCTCAGCCACTTGCACGTTAATTTCATGAGCAGGCTGTTCCGTTGATCGGATCAACTGGAACCCTCAACGTCGTAAGCGATGGAGTGCCAACAACAACATAGTGCATACCTAGCACACCCAGAATATATGCCCCTGATTGAGACTAAACTTCAGACCATGTGGTTGCATAGCAAGTTTCTTAACCACACAGCCATGTAAGTGCTTGTAATGTGTTTGTGTTTTACAAATTATTTTATGGGGGAAAAGAAAATAAATCCTTATAATCATTGTTAAAGTGTTGTTTCAATAAAAAATTTTAAAGATTTTAATGATATATTTTAAAACAAATAATCCACATAAAGAGAAAGATAAATAACAAAGCATTTTATGAATTTTATTTAAACACTTATGAATGTCAATAGTTTTAAAAGACAATTGAAAAATAACAATTTATAAATATTATTGCACTTCATAAACAACATGAAAAAACAAGAATTAATATCTAACTTTATTTATAAATTATGTACCTTGAACATTTATAAAACCAAATATACAAAGAACAAATGTACACAAGGGAAGGAAAATAAATATTTTATTCTTAATGAAACTATCACTGTTGTGTCACTGAAACCAGATACAGTGAAACTTCAATAAATTCTATTCTTAAGGAAGAAGGGTATCTGTTTCAGCTTGCTGTCTGAAGGCGAGAGTTCATTAATAATGTATACATGCACAGTATGGGAATTATATACTATGTATACTGAATGAGATTAACATTAACACCTTGGCATTTATCAAGCCCAAATGGTCAACCTATTTTATGTTAAAAAGGCCTGATCCAGCCTCAAACACTTACACTACAATGTCATTCTAAAAATAAACAATTACATCATTGAAATTTCAAAGCTATGAGATAACACATGATTAATTAAAAGCAATCATCATCATCATTTAACGTCCATTTTCCATGCTGGCATGGGTTGGATGGTTTGACAGGAACTGGCTAGCTGGGGAACTGTCCAGACTCCAATTGTCTGTTGTGGCACGGTTTCTATGACTGGATACCCCTTCTAATGCCAACCACTTTACAGAGTGTACTGAATGCTTATACGTGCCACCAGCAAGAGAAAGGCAGAGGCCAATACAGCTTGGCACCAGTGACATTACAACTCATTTCTACAGCTGAGTGAACGAGCAACATGAAATAAAATGTCTTGCTCAAGAACACAACACACAACCCAATCCATGCATTGAACTCACTACCTCATAATTGTGAGCCTGATGCTCTAACCACTGAGCCATGTGCCTTCACAATATAGCAGTATGCAGCTCCTGTAACTGTGTGTTAATGAACATACCTAAATCTGTTCTAACCCTTTAACATTTAGATTAATCTGACAAACATAATGATTATTTATTCACATTGTTTTGAATTAATCAAACTTTATCTCAAATTATGGAGATTTTGATGATGTGATCGTTTATTTTTAGAATGACATCATAGTGTATGTGTGAGAGGTCAGATCTGGTTGGTTTGAACATAAGACAAAGCAGAATATATGGGCCGGTTATAATGCTAAAGGTTTGAATGGTAAAGGGTTAAATGATCATAAGTATTTGTAAAACATAGAGAGCATGCTAATAGTAATGCAAGTGCTAACTTTCAAACATATTTACCAAGAATGGTACCCAAGATACAGAGGTAAAAAATTTAAAATTAAATGTCACGTACAAACAGCATGTCACTGCAATATTTGATTGGTGGATCACTAAATTAGTCTAACGCAAGATACAGGAAAGGGACTGTAGTGTGAAAGGTTTAGTTACATCAAATATAATGCATGAGTTTCACATTATTAAACTCACACATTTTATTTGATATAACTTAACTTTTAATAAATTTAAGATCATTTTCAACTTTTTTAACATGATAACACCATTGAGAGAAAAGAGATACTGCATGGATGTAAATGCTAATTGGTCTTTTAATTCTGGATGGGGCAAAAATTTAATTAATTTTTTGCAGGATCTAGTATTTGTCAACTTGGTTCTAATGGACTTAAAGTAAATCTAATAAGGACAAAACCTATTCTAAGTTAGCTGGAAGGAAGTCATGATTCTATCGAGCACATTGCACCCAATGTAAAATGCTGGTGCATAAAGGATGAATTGAGATTGCAGGCAGGATGATAGGAATTTGTATGTCGCAGATATATAGGAGTAAGCAGTAAAAGCATTCATGTAAAAAAATTATTCAAATGCTTGAAAGGCTTCCTAGAAGTTGACAGCTTCTGTTCATAGATCACCTAATTATCAATTGAAGTTGGGACTCCCAAAAGCATAAAAGCCAGAGTAAGAACAGGGTAGAAAGCATTCAGGGAACTATTACATCTGCCTGTAATAAAAGGGATCTCTTCTGTTTAATGATTGTGAATGAAGTGCAGTTTTATGCTAACAAAGCAACAGCATTGAGTGCAGAGGATAAGTGAAGCTTAGAAAGAAAAGAGAACAGATGTAATCTTTTCTACAATAAAAGTATAAGGCCTGAAATTTTAATTTTTTTAAGGGTCTAGTCGATTACATTGCATCCAATGCTCAATTGATACTTATTTCACTGACCCCAAAAAGAGGAAAGGTGAAGTCGTCCATGGCAGAATTTGAACTCAGAATGTATAGAGATGGAAGAAATGCAGTTAAGCCTTTTGTCCAGTGTGTTAACAATTCTGCCTGCCCACCACCTTGAAGAGAGTGTTAATAAGCAATAGTAAGGGTAAAGGTAATGTTACTTTCTCAAGTCATACTGACTCATAAGGTTCGGTTTCCCTGTTTTATGGCATATATATTCCCCACCTGGATGGGACACTGGTCTGTTGTAGGGTTAATAATTTTTGCCACCTGAGTGAATTGGAGCAATGTGAGATGAAGTGTTTGCTCAAGAACACAACGCACCACCTGGTCCAGGAATCGAAACCACAATCTTACAATCATGAGACTAACAGCCCTAACTACTAAGCCACATGCCTTGACTAATAAACAATGAAGCACAAATGAGCTGAGAAGAGAAAAGAATATAAGAGAAATTGGCTGAAGCAAGCCAGAGAGGAGACCGCACTGGTTTATACATGTGATGCATATGAAGGAAGACTAGCAAGGGCTGATCTCAAGATGCTGAAGGAGAAAATGATGGATTGCAACAAATGGGGTGACTCTGTACTGGAAGAGACCTACCACCACCACTACTACCATATACATCTACATATATACGTATATGGTGAAAGTGGTGGTGATGGTAATGATGTTCATGATTATGATGATGATGATAGCAATAGTACTAGTGATGGTTCTGGTGGTGTTGATGTTGAAATAGGTGGAAGATGATGATGGTGATTTTAAAAATGGGCATGATGATAATACAGATGGTGATGATAGAGGTGGTGGTGTTTTGGCTGTGATGCATAGAAATTGTGGATAAAGTGATGATATCTTTTATAGTTCTAAGTTGTTTGTTGTGGAGTTCAGAATCCTCAAACCACAAAGCTAGGATAATAAAGATTGGGTTGTCAGAAAACATTCATATCCACACCTTGCAAGCCAACACACACACACACACACACACACACACAGATACACATAATGAAAACACAGAACAGAGAGAAGATGAAGAAAGCTAAGGAGAATGAAAAAATTAAAACAAAACAAATAAATGCAAATATGCACAATCCCCTCATCAATTGTCAAGCAAACATCATCACTATTTCAACATCTTTCTGTTCTAACGATCTTGCTCAATCTGGCAGTGTCAGCAACATAAGTTAGTGGGGTAATAGACAAGTGATCATAGAAAATGAACAAAGACAGGAAATTTTTTTTAAACAAGGAGAGTAATGGAAAAAAAAAAGTAGTCTCTTGACCAAATGGTAAATTAAGATGAGTTGTGGAGAAAATGGAAGAAAAAATATAAAACAAATGCATATACATACACATAAAAATGTCTTTTGACATAACAACAGAATGAAGACAAGTTGTGCGAAGCAATGTTTAGAGAAAAGACAGAGCATTTATCAGTATCAAGAAAAAAAAAAAATGAATGAATGAAACGAGCCAAGAGCAGAGAAAAATGGTGACTGACCAGTTCAAGAAAAAGGTTAGCAGCAATAGAAATAGGAAGTGGGAAGAGGAAGGCTTGTGGTGTCTTGTAGGCAAATAGAGAAGGAAAGAGTAACAGGTGAGTTGAAAGAAAGAGAGAGAGAGAATGTAAGTGAAAAAGAGAGAGAGGGGGAGGGAGGAAGGGAGAGTGCTATTAAAGAGACAATCAAACCAAGGGAGGGAAGAGAGGAATGAAGAGAGAGACAAATAGAAAGAGGCAAGATTGGAAAGTTAAATGGATAGATACAAAGAGAGATAGAAGGATACAATGATAGAAAGCTAGTTCAGATGATGCTTTTTATGTGCCACTGGTATGGTAGCCAGTCAAGGGGCATTGGTCACAGCTACCATATTGGTTTTACTTGACTGAACAGGTCTTCTCAAGCATATCATATCACCCAACGCATCAGAGGTACTCTTAACTGGGCTGGACATGCATGGCTGCGATCTCACTTTAGTTGTTGGGTCTTCTCAATCACAGTATATCTCGAGAGGTCTTGGTCTCCTGTCATTGCATCTGTGAGGCCCAATGTTCAAAGGTCATGCTTTACCACCTCATCCCATGTCTTTCTGGGTCTACTTCTTCCACATGGTTCTTCCACAGTTAGGATGAAAGGGCCTATTACTCACATGACCAGTTAGCCAGATTCTGAAGTTTACATACTCTCTCTCTGGGTGAGATACTCGCCCATCACAAAATTACTCACTTTTGCCAGCTGAGTGGACTGAAGCAAGAACACAACATACCCAGTCCAAGAATTGGAAGCAGTCTTACGATCATGAGAACAACATCCTAAAAATACTAAACTATGTGTCTCCACATGTACACATATATATATACACACACATCCGTACATCTAAGAATCCATAAGTCAGGAAAAAATGCACTCATATATTTGTCTGTAGAGTGGTTATTTTAATCGAAGTGTACAGTATTATATATCCATTATGACCGATCTTACTGATCGGTTTTGCAGTCAGAATTCATTGGACTGTTAGGTAACAGTCAGATTATGTAACCCTGTGCTCTTCAGAGACAGCAGTTATGGAATGAAATATAGCAACTTGCTCTCTATTATTGGAGGTGAACAGACACATCCAGTTTGTGGAAATGTTGTGTCAACAACAAACAAGATGAGGACAAATATTCATCGAATGTAAATAATGTAAATAATGTAAACAATGTAAATAATATCAAACCTTCTTCTTTAAAGAAATGGCAGTCACCAAATATATTTCACAGGCATAATAATTACAAATTTGAATAGAAAAAAATGTTATATTTGAAGCAAGTGGGATAATTATAAAGATTGAAAAAGGCAGTTGGATGGCAGCCAATCATTTTATAGTATCAAATATTCATTGAGGAAATGGTATATGTTTTGAAATGTAATCAACAGTATTGTTGCCTGGCGACCAACCAGATTTAGGTCCTGCCAGTGAGCCTCTTCCTTTTTTTCTGTTTCTCTTTTTTCCACCCCCACCCCTGTTTCAAATGAATGTTTATAATGTTTAATAAGATTTATATTAAAATCCTAACTAATGATATATATATATATATATATATATATATATATATATATATATATATATATATATATATATATATATATAGAGAGAGAGAGAGAGAGAGAGAGAGAGAGAGAGAGAGAGAAAGAGAGAGAGAGAGAGAGATTCTTAAATACATGCATGTATTTAATAATATACACATACATGAGCACACAAAAAAGTGAGAAAAAATACAATAATAACAAGACTGTCATCATATATTCAGTTAGGCAATAATATTATTAATGTGTGAACACAGTAACTGACAGTTCATGTCTTCAGATTTTCAGGAAATGCTCCCAGAAATCAAATGACTCATTTAACGTGGCTTTTAGCCATAGTATATAATGCAACAACGAAGTAGCATTGGTAATGTTGAAAGTAGTTTTATAAGCAGAATTACGAACCTAGTTTCAATACAGTAATCATCTCAAATTTATTTTCTTCTAACTTTTAAAAGCCTTAGGATCAGTTTCTTGGTATTGATTCGAAATTCTGCAACATATAACAACAGTTGATGTTAGTGTTGTTATGAATGTTTTTTGAGAGATAAATTACTGGGTTTGATAATTGATTTAAAAATTTTCTCCCCATTTAAAAAAAAAATATTTACATATATATATATACATATATATATATATATATATATAAACAACTATAGATCAATATATACTGATACAACAGTAATAGATCAACAACTTAAGTAAATATATAGTAAAGATGATGATGATGATGATGATGATGAAGATGTCTGTTATTCTTACATCGTCATCATCATCTTTATCGTCATTGTCATTATCATCGTTGTTGTCGTCCTCATCATCATCATCATCAGCAGCAGCTGCAGCATTGCTGCTGTTAGAAGTGCTGTTGTTATTGTTACATTGCATTTTATATGCATTTATTTGTAAACAAATTTTTGTGTTTTGAGGCAAATTCAGTTGATTTCAAGGAGAAATTTTCAAGAATTGCTATGGGGAAAACATGTAAAGGAAAATAACAAAGAAAAATAACTCAGAAACACACACACACACACATATATATATTCATACATACATACATACATATATATACACACATATATATACACATATATATGTATGTGTGTGTGTGTGTGTATATATATATATATATATGAGTATATATATATCATCATCATCATCATCATCATCGTTTAACGTCCGCTTTCCATGCTAGCATGGGTGTATACATATATCAAAATATCCCCCATAGAAATGTAATATGGTACAATGGCTATGGAATTGGATGTTGTGCATTTGTAGTAACCTTCTTTTAAGAAATGGTATGATTAAAAGACCAAACTGTTGCCGAGGTAGCTATGGGAACAAGAGTATTCAGTCTTTTACTCTTTCATAAAGCCCAGTAACGAAAGAGGCCTCTGTGTAGTGGCTTAACCTGCTAGAAATAGCAGCCAAACCTTCCTCGAACCACACTCTACTATATTAAAAAGAGACAGTGTACCTTAACTGGTGTTGTCCTGGATACGTTGTTTATGAGTAAAATATAGGATGGTCACTGTCAGAATGCCTATGGTCATAATTCTGGTCAATCAGGGTTGATCAGTGAGCTAAATATTAATAACAAGGATGGCTTCTACAGAGTTAATCACAGTAATTGTTTCCAAGATAAGAACAAAGCCTGGAATTTTGTCGGAGGAGAATAGTCTAGTATATATATTAACTCATTTACTTCAAGGTGTTAGGGACATCGAAGGTGCATGGCCTAACAGTTAGGATGCTGGATTCACGATCATAAGATTACAGTCTCTATCCTTGGATGGGTGATGCGTTGTCTTCTTGAATGAAACATTTCACTTCATGATTCTCCAGTCCACTCAGCTGGTAAAAATGAGTAACCCAGCGATGGACTGACATCTCATCCAGCGAGGAATATACAGGGTTGGCCAAAAGTCACCTGACAGTAAATCAAAACCATTTAATTCCAAGATTTATTTATGTTTAACAACTGAATGAGACTTCACTAATTAACAGACAACTGTTGAAAAAAATGGTGATTTTAACTCACAGCATTCAATTATTAAGTATTCATAATTGGAATGAATAAATGAAGTTGAATATTAAGTGTTTACGGAATTTTGATTTACTGTCGGGTGACTTTTGGCCAACCCTGTATATGCTACTAGCCCTATGCTCCTTATGGAGTAATGTGAATTAGCCCTTTAGCATTCAGATTAATCTGCCAAATGCAATGCTTATGCATTCACATTGTTTTTAATTAAAAATTTATCATCTCATAGCTTTGGGATTTAAATGATGTGATTGTTTACATTTATATTTGACACACCTACCCTACATTGTAGGGTAGGTGTGAGAGGCCAGATCTGGGTTCCTTGAACTTAAAACAGATGGAATATTTGGACTAGATGTGGCTGTTTAAAATGCCAAAGGGTTTACCAACCATAACACATTAGTTGAAGATACTATATTTTATCAACCCCAAAAGGATGAAATGCATAGTTGACTTTAGTAGAAATGAACTCAGAACATAAGGAGCTAGAAAAATTACTGCAAAGTAATTCTTTTTTCTGACAATCTAATAACTTTACCAATTCTTTGATTTCTCACAAAGGTCCAAGGTCACAAACTTTAGAGTAGATTTGTAGACAACTGATTAATTGGTTGTAAAATAATTACTTTGTTTGACTTGTAACCATTGTATTGATTCTGAAAGGATGAAAGATAAAGTCAATATTCATGCATGTGTGTATGAGTGTATAAATATACATATATACATACATACGTATGTATGTATGTATGTTGTTGTTGTTGTTGGCATTCCGTCGCTTACGACATCGAGGGTTCCAGTTGTTCCAATCAATGGAACAGCCTGCTCGTGAAATTAACGTGCAAGTGGCTGAGCACTCCATAGACATGTGTACCCTTAACGTAGTTCTCGGGGATATTCAGTGTGACACAGTGTAACAAGGCTGACCCTTTGAATTACAGGCACAACAGAAACAGGAAGTAAGAGTGAGAGAAAGTTGTGGTGAAAGAGTACAGCAGGGTGTGCCATCATCCCCTGCCGGAGCCTTGTGGAACTTTAGGTGTTTTCGCTCAATAAACACTCACAACGCCCGGTCTGGGAATCGAAACCACGATCCTATGACCGCGAGTCCACTGCCCTAACCACTGGGCCATTGCACCTCCACGTATGTATGTATGTATACATAGTAAAATAAGGATTCAGATAGAATCAGGTACTTAAAAAGATATGCACCTAGGTATGGCCGATGGTTGGTAAGTATCAAATGGGATTTCATAGTTAGCCTCGACAGACTTCAACCATGTCTCTGCTGTATTCTTGGGATATCTTTTTGTTTGTAAAATTACGTTTCATCTGATGATTACGAATTTTTGTAATGGAGCAATGTTCTCATTCTTCTATTAAAAGAAATAGTTGCAATGAGCTAACAATTATCCATCATCTGTTATTATTAATTTGATTTTATATACACATATATATATTCAGCACAGATTACTGATTTGGTAAGAATTTATATATTGCTTTCTCTAAATAGAGGAGTCCGCGAAATAGCAGGAGGTCTATATATAAGGATGATGCGCTTTTTACAATGGTAAACACATCTAGTAGGATGTTGGGAAAATATAGAAAGAAATTTTTTAGGTTCTTTAAAAATATAGGTCTATTTATAACGATAGAAGATTGCTGTAACGTAATTTGTTATGTACAATAAATAAGATAACCAGACAACAGCAAACACAATGTAACAAACTAACAAATCTCTTTACGAACCAACAGTCAATATTACTTGTGAACTAACCAACCGACGACACCTTCTGACTTCACTGCGAACTAACACAAACTTCATTGCGAACTAACACAAACTTCACTTGATTCCAAACCCTGAACTCACTCAGATCGTTACTGTTTATACTTTACTCAGACCAGTTTGTCTCTCATAAGGGGGCGTCGTAACTCTCATCCCAACATCTCCCCTTTTGATATTTCAACTACTGTAAGAAAGTAGAATTTCTTTTATTTTTTTCTTTCCAGCACCTCTCCCGCATTTTTTAAAATTGTTGTATCTTCATTGCTGCTCAACTTTTAAAGTAGTATTTTTTGTTGCACACAGTACCTCTTCTTTTCTTTGTACTAAACACTCTTGTTAGAACTCCTGTTTTTTTTTCCTTGAAAAATTAATATCTTTTTCATTTAGGTATTACTTCTAGATATTCAGTCTGTTTTCGTTTTCTGAAGCAAGTTCTACAGGGTTCAATATCTCTCAATGCTGGCACTTCAAACATATCATAGAAGACTTCCATTGGTATTACCCTTTGTTCTTCTGTATGTCTTATCTTTAACTGGTTAAGGTGTCTCTTATGTTCCGAACATTGTCATTAATTAAATACAGCATGTTACCCAATCTTTTGATTACACAGCCATCCTCATTACCATTTTTGTAATGTTTAAAATGAACTTTATCTCCTATTCAAAATGTTTTGTAATATTTCTTGTATTTCCTTCAAATGCATTTTTTGTCTTTCCTTTATATGTATTTTTTCCTGAAAATAATTGATTAAAGATCGATTCTATTTTACGTGCGAACATTAACTCTGCTTGGTGACTTTCTTGAATTAGTAACAAACTCACTTATAAAAAAAACATTTCGTCCAGAATGAACCAATTGTCAGCCAATGAGAATATTTTCAAACTTAATGAAAACTACTTGGCACTTAAGAAAGCAGGATATAATGATAAAATTAAGTTTAATAAGTCAAATATCGAATCATATTTAAATAGTAATTTTAATATTGCAGACCTAAAATCTAGTACTATAAACAAATCTACTTCGAACAAATGTAGTAGTGGAGTTTTAAAATCAAATATTCAAGTTGGTAAAGTAACAAGAGTAGGTGATTTTAATAGCGAGAATAAAAAGGTGAACAATTATGTTTATAACAAAAGGAAAAATCATAAGATTGTTGATAACCAAGTTAAAAATTCTTGTACTGCTAATGGAAATGAGGATGTAGTATTCTCTAATAAAATCTCTAATTCTTTTAATATAAAATCGCCTAAAAGATTTAAAGATAAAAATAAAAGTAAAATAAACACCAACTTTAAAATGGATCAAAACCAGAGAATACTTACTCCTTCAAAAAACAGATAAAAGGTCAAAATTATGATCTTATCTCAAAGAATTCTTTATGGTTAATCGTTCCATTTGGTAAACAGGTCAATTAGAATTTTTCCAAATTGTTTAATATAGCAATTCAAAAATATTTTCCAAGAAACCACAGATATTACAAAATTTTTAATTAGCACAAGATTATATTGGGTTATTGTTTTAGTTGTAAGGTTGCACAAATTATAGCAACACATAATATTAAGATAATATCGAAATTTCTAAAAAAGCGATTACAGTCAGAATAGCATAATAAATTCTAAGCATAATAACATCAAATAGAATAAAGAAACTCAAATAGAAGGAAGCACTAAAAAAATTAAATGTTGTGGAAAGGGAAACAACCCAATTTAGTATAAATAATAATGTCAAATTGAATAAAAGTTCAGTTAGAAATAGAACAAGATAACGTTATCTAAAGGAGTAAATAGTAATAGAGAACTTGGTGGAAATGAATTTAATTCTACAATCAATGATTGAAGCTAAATCTGACAGAAATATAAAAGGCGATCTTTGCAATTGTTCTAAATGGGAATCTAGTTATATGAAAAATATGTGTAAAACTAAAAATATAATATATGGATGTATAGTTACATCTGAGGGTAAGGAATTCATTTACATCAGTGGGACATTATTAATTTCCAAGAAGAGACTTGCAAGTCATTTGAGTTCATTTAAGGACAAAAATAAAAGGTTCCAAACGAGTCTTAGCGAATTAATCTGGTCTTTTAAGGACAGTAACAAGGACTATACGATTAGAGGGGAGTTAATTTGTACTGCAAAACCATACAGACCTGGAACCAATAGTTGTGACCTATGTTTGGAAGAATTTTACAGGATTTTCATATCCAAGGGTAATATAATAAATTCTAGACAGGAGCAGGCATTGAGATGCTTGCACATGAGGAAATTTACATTTCCCAAATATAAATGAGTAATTATCATTTAAACTACACAAAGTTTTGAAATGATGGACTGAAAATGATTATCCAATAAGAATTTGAAATCGAGATTGTTTACATCTGACTTAATGAACAACTCCACATTGTACAACGCAGAGTTTATAAAAGAAAATCATTAAACGGCCATACTAAGGGATATCAAGTTAAGACCCTGAAGAGGCTGCACTATTTTATAGCAGGATTGCAACTGCAATGATTACTAATCGGTGCAATTGAAACATGTATTGGTCTTAAAAGGTAGTATATAATTATAGAATTAAAGGTAATGCTACTTCGGAGTTATCCTTATTTTTAATATTGTCTATATATATATATAACGTGAGAGAGTTAGGGGTTGGGGGTTCAACCCACTAAGGGATAGTATCTATCCAGTATACTGCTGGGAGGGTACCCAATTATTGCTACACTAGTGCTATGCTAGGTGCAATCAATGGGAGCGGGTAAAAGTGGAGGTTTTACCCAAAATTTGTGTAACAATTAGAAAATGGAGGATAATATGCTGAACCCAACTACTTGCAGACGGTGTATCCCGTTGAATTCATTAATTTAATTCATAGCAAAAGTGACAAAAAAAGGAAGAAAAGAAAAAGAAAGAAAGAACCAAAGCACAGGTGTCTATGGCAGACTATGTTATTCTGCCAACATGGTTTACATATAGAAGTACAAAGTACATAAGGAATTA
>NC_068981.1:162165546-162168113 GCF_001194135.2 Octopus bimaculoides
ATATATATATATATATATATATATATATATATATATATATAACAATTATATATATATATACACACACATGCACACACATATATATATATATGTATGTATAAATGTATATACATACTTGTGTATCTTATCATCATCATAATTTTAACATCCACTTTTACATGCTTGTGTAGGTTGGATAGTATTTGTTGAAGCACATTTGAAACAGAATTGAAGAAATATTAATAACCACCTAGCCTACAAACTCAGCCTCCATACAACACGAAGGTTAGAATTTCTAAATATTAATCAAATTGCTCATAGAACAATGAACCTCTAGAGAGAAACATAGAACAACAACCTTTGCACCTACTCAAATCCTTTTGTGAACACCAAAACACATGATAACAAATTCTCATGCTAACAACACCTTGACATAGCAGACTAATAACCCCCACCTTCCAAATACAAACAAGGAATATCCTAAATAACAACAAGTAAAGAAACTGACTTGCCAAAACATATCACCCCTATTTACATTCTTTTGTAGACCCTTAAAAATTTCCATTACAAAAATGTTAAGACACCCAATTACTAAGTTTTTAAATACTGGGCTAAATTTTGAACCCTTTGACCTTTACATTATTAAAGCAAAGGATTAGATCCGATAAAACCAAAAATAACTGAAACTACTGGTATATCCTAGACCTACCAACGCCCTAGTTGTGAAAAAAAAAACGATCCCAATACCTGAAGTGGAGACACCTAAACATACATACCTGCTAACAAAGTTCTACATACATGAATAAATTCTAAACATTAATACAACCACAAATTTAATAAAAAAAATTTCTCTAAAACACCTCTCTACCACAACCCACCCTACAACCTAATTACCACTCCCCTCAAACCCACATACCCAAGGAAGATTTTAACTCTAACGAGACTATACAAAGCCAAGTCTAACTTCAAAGCATCACACTCTGATGATAGGTTAACTGGTTGATACTTTGAAGTCACTGTCAATAATAAGCTTGTTTAAGAATAATAAATATAAGTATATATATAAGTATATATATTTATATATATATATATATATATATATATATATATATATATATATATATATATATATATATATATATATATATATATATATATATATATATATATGATATATAAAATATTTACATTCTGAGTTCAAATTCTACCAAGGTTGACTTTGCCTTTCATCCTATCGGAGTTGATAAATTAAGAACCAGTTGTGTACAGGGGCCGATGTAATCGACTGACCTCCTCCCCCAAAATTTCTGGGAGTAGAAAAGAGTGCCTAGAGTAGAAAAGAATATATAATATATGTATGTATAATATAGCATACCAGGCAAAATACTTGGCAGCATTCTGTCCATCTTTACATTCTGAGTTGAAATTCCACCAAGGCCAATTTTGCCTTTCATCCTTTCAGGGTTGATAAAATAAGTACTCGTTGAGCACCGTGGTCAATGTAATCAACTTACTCCCTCCTGTCTCCTGAAATTGCTGGCCTTGTGCCAAAATTTGAAACCAGTATATATATATATTTATATTTACGCACACACACACACATACATATATATGTGACGTTCGGGTAACTTCCTTTATCATAATTAAATTGTTTGTTCTTGTCTGGGTTATTAAAGGAAGTTATATTTTTTTGTTGGTGAAACCTATTCATTCCAATAAAAAATTCCTGAAGAAAAGCCTAATTTTGATTTCAAAAGAATTATTTTTTCCGTTTTGTTTTTGGAATTAATTAGGCTTGGAAACAATTTGTAGAATCTTTATTGGGTTTGTACCAACTTTGGATTAAAAGATCATCTATACCTATATTTTTTTTCCTTTCCTTATTCTTTATACTGATCATATAGTTTTTGTTTATATATTCTTTCCTTGACTGAATCAGTGGACTTGGATGTTTAACATCCCTTTGAAGGATTTTGGTCCTTACTTCTTTTATATATATATATACTAGCAGAAATATCCAGCGTTGCCTGGATTAAAGAAAATAATGAAATTCGAAAATGCCTTTTAGATCTCTAACATGACACATGGATTATGCAGTTCTCAACAGTAATTAGCTGAGGTACAAACTATTAATGTCAATAACATATTTTATCCAATGTTCTCAGTGTTAAAATTGTTAAAAAAAAAACAGGTAGTTCTTTGTCTTTGCAATCACCTTCAATTGTCAGTACTTATTTGAAACACATTGAACCTGAAAATGCATAAACTTGAGAAGAACCAGCCTGCAGGCACTCCTCTCCTGTTAAAAAGTACATCAACTCCATGTAAAATACATTTAAATGAGCATTCATTATAACGGCATTCCCACATGCATTCTTTTCAAGTTATTTTGATGTTACACTCGCTTGCCCTAAGCCTTATTGCACGCAAATGGAGAAAACGTACACTGCTTATATATCGATCGCTGTACGCCAGCGTCTAACAGCTTTGGCTTTTTAATGCACAAAAAAATTGAAATTATTTTTTTTCTGTGCCTCTGATTAAAATTTACGAAAAACAAACCCAGCCACATTACTTGGAAAAAAATA
>NC_068981.1:162168586-162168911 GCF_001194135.2 Octopus bimaculoides
TTCAGTCTCACTGCATGGCACCTTGGGCAAGTGTCTTCTACTATAGCCTCGGGCCGACCAAAGCCTTGTGAGTGGATTTGGTAGATGGAAACTGAAAGAAGCCTGTCGTATATATGTATATATATATGTGTGTGTGTATATGTTTGTGTGTCTGTGTCTGTCCCTCCAACATCGCTTGAGAATTGATGGTGGTGTGCTTACATACCTGTAACCTAGCGGTTCGGCAAAAGAGACCGATAGAATAAGTACTAGGCTTACAAATAATAAGTCCTGGGGGCGATTTGCTCGACTAAAGGTGGTGCTCCAGCATGGCCGCAGTCAAATG
>NC_068981.1:162168921-162170682 GCF_001194135.2 Octopus bimaculoides
ACTAAAGGTGGTGCTCCAGCATGGCCGCAGTCAAATGACTGAAACAAGTAAAAGAGTATATATATATAAATATATATATATATATACACACATAGATACATAAATATATATATACACACGCACACACATACAAACACACACATATACATATATATATATATATATATATATATATCTTTATAATTGTTAAAGAGCAGCCCTAGTAATCCATTACAGCACTTGCCTAGTGTAGCTAATCGTTTAGATCACCTGTGAACTAAACCTTCATACTTTGTACACACACACACACACACACACGCACACACACACACACACACACACACACACACATACACAAACATGCACACACACACACATATATAGTCATCTGACAATCCACCACCCTAAAACCAGCTTAACTCTTTAGCATTTCACAGCTGGATCAAATATTCTAACCATTTTATGTTTGAACTGGTCAGATCTGACCTCTTACATCTTCCTTACAATGTCATTCTAAAAATAAACAATCACATCATCAAAATCTTGAAGCTACGAGATAATATGAATAATAATATGACAAAATAATACGAATAAATAAGTATTACATTGGACCATGCAATCTGAATGTTGAAGGGTTAATAATGAAAAATATTGATTGTTGCAATTATCCCTTGCAAACAGATGACTATTTTCAAAATTAATTAAAACACAAATGGTGTATTTCATTAGAAATATAGTCGCTAAGGATTTGTCCTTTGAAATGTGAATTTCTGTTTTCAGAGTAAGAGAGAAATTCATAGGAACCAATTTGTCTACTACAGAGTAATAGAATTATTGTTTTCTATCTGTAGTTGCAGATGTGTTCAAGAATCTGTTTGATAAAACTTTCTCTCCAAAGACAATTCTTCTGAGAAAATATCTTTGAAGACAGATTAACTAAAACTTCTGAAAAAATATATTGTCTCCATCATTAATGATAATAATGCATTCTAATATTAATAATGATTATTATTATTTTAGACATTAATAATAATAATAATAATAATAATAATAATAATAATAATAATAATAATAATAATGATAATAATAGTTGTTTTCAGAAAGCATTTATGAGCACCTTGACAACCAGAATTTACTACCAGAAGAGCAGAAGGGTTGCAGAAGGTGAGGAATACATGGTCTATTATATATAGACAAAGCAATTCTTGGCATACTTTATAAATCTTGACTCCAAACCAGGCATGTTTGGTTGTGTTGTATTGTTTGAATTGGAGACTTTCCTTGAATCTCCACAAACTCTCATCCATGCAAATGTCCTGTGTGTGGACATACACCATTCTGAAATCTTCAGCCACTCCATCAATGAAAGGACGTATTTTCTACTGCTTGTCATCTTGGTTCTCACCTGTGTTGAAATGTAGATTTTGAAGAAGCACCAAAAATCAATCATGTGTCATCGTTTCCAGAAAGAAAGGTATCAATATGGCTGGATCCTGATTCCAATATGACACCAGGGTTGGTTTCCTCATGAAGCCCATCAATATCTGCAGGGCAAGCAGAACATTGATTTTTGTCTCCAGTGGTTGGAAACCAATCACCATCATGCCTGGGTCTGACATGCTGGGGATGGTTTTCAGCATAGTCATTCATTTTGTCCGCTATATATTGGAACATTTCATCATCATCATCGTTTAACGTCCGCTTTCCATGCTAGCATGGGTTGGGTGATTTGACTGAGGACTGGTGAACCCGATGGCTACACCAGGCTCCAATCTGATTTGG
>NC_068981.1:162170692-162173392 GCF_001194135.2 Octopus bimaculoides
TGGGTTGGGTGATTTGACTGAGGACTGGTGAACCCGATGGCTACACCAGGCTCCAATCTGATTTGGCAGAGTTTCTACAGCTGGATGCCCTTCCTAACACCAACCACTCCAAGAATGTAGTGGGTGCTTTTATGTGCCACTGGCACGAGGGCCAGTCAGGAGGTACTGGCAACAGCCACACTCGAAACAGTGTATTTTACGTGCCACCTGCACAGGAGCCAGTCCAGCGGTACTGGCAGCGATCTTGCTTGAATGTCTTTTCATGTGCCTTTGGCACAAGTGCCAGGAAGGCGACGTTGTGTTAAAACCTCATGGAAGATTTCCAATAGCGAACTTCCATGTTCAAGGTTTGCCTTTATACCAGGCATACCAGTAAAACCCATGCTGTCAGATGAAATTGTCTCTCACTCGCCACACAACATTCTGTTGTACATGACCATTCACTGCTGCCCATTTGTACCTTTGATTCACTGGAATATCATCAGTGCTGTTGGAATCATTTGATTCTGAACTAGGAAAATACTCATTCTCCTAGTTATTATCCGAATCAGAAGAAACAACTGGTGATGTGGTGGCGCTTAGTGTAGCTTGGCATGATGACTATAAGTTCAACAAAACAAGATGATGCAGTATTGAGAAAAGTAACTTTGTGCCAAGTGTAGAGAGACTAAAGCATGAGAGAGGGAGAGAGGAACAAGTGTTCTTTTGTAGAAGAGATACATGGATGTTCTAACAGGAAATTGAGAAAGGGTAGTGGAGATGGAGTATCAAGGTGTACCCTCTGGGTTCAAGAAGGTGGATAGAAAGAGCGCCATTTTCACATTTTTTTGAAGTATCTGTATCCCTTTGTCAAATTAACCAGCATGGAAAAGCTTCTGATTCCTTATGTAATTAAAAGGCACTCTCTTATATATATATATTTGTTTACCTAATACCAGTGCAGTGCTTTATTGTTTAATGAGGTAAAATAGACCTATGGTTTATTTAGTAAGTAAAATGTTATATCGAAAGAAAAAAATTGTAGGCACATGTTCATTTACCAAATCAAGGTACAGAGCAATATGAAGAATTTTTAATGATTTTTTTCACTAAAGATCTGCAAGAATTTCTTTGGTAACAAAGACACAACTGTCTTTTTTGGGATCTAATTTTTCAGGTACAACATTGCTATAATGTAGTGTTTATTGTAATTTATATTGTTAAAATTATTTTAAAATTATTAAAAATTACTTTAAAATTGCCAAGATCTCAATTTCTATATATCATACAAAGATTAAGAGACATAAAACTAGTTTGGTCCCACACACCATTTTTGTTTCTTCATAATTTTCTTGATAGTATATTTTCCTTCAAAACTTATTGAATAATGCATATATTTAAATGAAAATTAGCAGGGATATGTTTGGAAAGTGTTGATTATGAATATGCTCATGTAATTAAAAAAGCCATCTATTTTTCTTTTGCTCAAAAAAAATTGTTCACACCTTTTTTTGTTTGTAACTTTTTGTTTCAGTAATATGAAATCAAGATATATTTTTGTTGATATTATTCAATATCAACATAAAATTGAAAGGCATGGTAAAAAAAAATTTCCAAACTATGTTAAGCCTATGACAATATAAAGTGAGAGTATTCAGAAATAATATTTTCTGTTTGTATTGTAGCTGGCTAAATATAAACTGAGAAATTTTTTTACCTCTTGCCTCCCAATTTCATGTAGATAATGAAAAATATTAATCTGGATAACATCAGTTTTTTTTAATGTTGTGCAACGATCAAGAGCAAGTTATTGAATGCTTCTTTTCTTTTTGAGTAAAAAACAAAAAAATATCAGTTTGGAAAAAAAATTTCAGCAACATAATTGTAATCTACATACTTGAAAACCCAACACTGCAAAATTTCATTAAAACATATTTCATGTTATTAAGAAAGCTATGAGGAAACAAAGTCGGTGGGGACACCAACTGTAGTTATGAGGATTGAAATGGATTTTGTATTGTGTGTATTATGTATTCAGAGTTGTAAATCATTCATGAGAAAGAAAAATCCCAAATCCAAAAAGTGTAAAATGTGAGCAATATTCAGTTTCATTTCATAATTTCATGAAAGGATATAGCATTTATAAACCACATGTGCATATGCTTGAAGAATATTAATAAAAATATTAATAAAGATATTAATAATGTATATATATATTTGGTAAATTAATGTTGGAATGTTGGAAGTAAAGATTTATATTTGGTTCTTTTATTTACCACTTTTTTTAGCTTCTATTCTTGAACACATTTATTTAGCATCACTGCATATAATTCTCATTTCTTCACCTTGGTGTTCAACAAGAACAAGAAGTTAGAGGTACAATATACATAATTCAACTGAAAGTAAAATATATTCATAGATATAAAATCTATAATGTTATATCACAAGTCCACCATAATTTAATTACGAGCTTAATATCTCACCCAATAATTCAAATGCCACTAATTTCCTGGTGTGCTGTTGCAAATAATCAAATAATAAACTTCCATCTAGATCTAATTAGATATAAGACTCTAAAAAAACTTTAACATAAAACGAAGCAACAACAGAAACAGCAAAACTAAACCCGGTCCCAAACACAAATGGGGATATAATCAATAAGCTGAAGAACTTGCACAAGACTGAACTGCAAAGGGAACATATTATAAATAACTATATATA
>NC_068981.1:162173550-162174957 GCF_001194135.2 Octopus bimaculoides
TATATATACATATATATATCACAATAAAAACAATTTTCATCTAAATGAACATAGACAGCCCATCATCAGATGCTCTATTGGAAATCATTAAGCTCATCAATTCTAGGGTGAATGGTTATCAATGCAAGTCACATGTCACCTTGCACATATAGATGGCTTTTGTATTTCCTTTTTATCCTTGCTAATGGAGAAAAAGCATTTTTCTATGAAAATATGTTGAGTTAAATGGAAGTATAATGTGTAATTTCTTCGTTGAGCTGATACAATGGCAATCTTCCATTTTGTGATCCAGAAAGTGAATCTGCTGAACTTGGCAGCTCTTAGCATAATAAAATTGCTTCAGATTTTGGCAAAAGACCAGCAGTTTTTTAGGGGAGAGGATAAGTTGATTACATCAGCTCCAGTTCTTGACTGGTACTTATTTTATCAACTCTAAAAAGGATAAACAGCAAAGTTGACCACAGCAGAATTTGAACTTAGAATGTAAAGAGCAGGAAGAAAGAAGTGTCAATAAAGTGTTTTGTCTAAAGTGTTAACAATTCTGTCAGCTAAATTCCCTAATTGGCACAATAAAATGAAAGTAAAATAATGTCCAGCAGCATTGAACTAAAATTTTGACAGAAGAATTAAACTACAAAAATATTTTGCTTTTAAAGTGGAAATTTGTTTTGGCACACTGGTAGCATCATGATCATTATTAAGAGGAGTACTACTTCTTAGGGACGGTGGAATGATCTTGTGCCTGTCTCCAGTTAAAGCATCCCAATTTTTGCCTGTTATTGGTCAGCATGTGTCATCAATGAACGATTTGATTTATAATTGATGGATTTGTGCACATCAGCAACTGCCAAACCGCTCAAAGTTAAGCCACAGTCTACACTATGTTGATCCCAACCATACGACTTTACACATAAACACTATAGAAGGGACAGGAAGTAAAATTGAACAGAAACACTGGGCAATCTCTTTAATACTTATTTATGGGAATTTTGCAAGTGTTGTTCTCCTACACTGAACAATCTATGCGTTAGAGAGTATTAACCTATGCTATAATTTTATTTCGTTGCTGTGTGGTAAGAAGCTTGCTTTCCAGCCACATGGTTCTGGGTTCAGTCCCACTGCATGGCACCTTAGGCAAATGTCTTCTACTATAGCTTCAGGCTGACCAAAGCCTTGTAAATGGATTTGGTAGCTGGAAACTGAAAGAAGCCCATCGTATTTATGTGTGTGTGTGTGTGTGTGTGTGTGTGTGTGTGTGTGTGTGTATGTGTTTGTATATCTGTGTTTGTCCCCCCCAACATCGCTTGACAACTGATGCTGGTGTGTTTACGTCCCCATAACTCAACAGTTTGGCAAAAGAGACCGATAGAATAAGTACCAGGCATACAAAGAATAAGATGGTGCTCC
>NC_068981.1:162175267-162179019 GCF_001194135.2 Octopus bimaculoides
ATAAATATTCTTTTTTCCACACACACACACACACACACACACACACACACATATATGTATGTATGTATGTATACAGAAAAAAAGAGAAAGAGAAAGAGACAGAGTATCTTTCAAATACCATACATACATTAATTTTCGGTTTATTAAAATTATCTCCATCTCGAGAGGAGCTCAAGAGTCAATAATTCTCCAGAGTCTACACACGATTAAAGAAAGGAACAGGCTTATTGTCCGGAGATAAGAGGACTATTGTGGACATGTGCTCCTGACCAAACAGCCATCATCAGCATGTTAATTGTCTGACCTTATCTCCAGAAGCTAAGGGACTTAGACAAAAATGGAATAGAACACATTTGGACAAATTTCATGTTGTTGATGGTTACTGAGCCTGAAACACATGTCCTTGACTGTCCTCTTATCTTCAGATGATAAGCATACTCTTTCCTTTATGGCATGTCAGCTTTGGTGAATTCTTGAATCTTGTGATTATCTCCCCTTCTCAAGTGGTGATGGTCTTAATTACCATTTGATAATTATGATACAACTTCTAGAAGTGGATATCGATTTTAATAAATCAAGAATTTATCTTGTATAGTATTTGATATATCTGTATTTCTCTATGTTGTTCTAACATGCTGCTGGTTCCTGTGAGTTATTTCTCTTAACTCATTCTTTACACACACACATGCATCCACCCATGCATGCAGGCATGCATGCACACACACATACACACACACACACATTTTCTTATGCTGGTTTCTGTGTTCTGAAATAAACTTCCAAACTTTAAGGTTCAAAGAAAACAAATCTTTCACTTTCATTTTACTGTTGAATTTCTAGCAAAGGATTGTTGCTGCAAGGTTCAGTGGTTTCATTTTCTGGTTTATCAAACGAAAAATTGCTGACACAGATTCACTCCAGAAGCTTTGAAAATTAGAAGGCTGGAAAAACATTTCCAAAATAGCATCAGTTTTCATATCGATAATTTCTTCTTTTATATCTTGCAAAGCTTCTTCAATATCAGACATAAATGGATTTGTTATTCTATTGTGCTTTTTAACTGGAATCTCAGAAAAAAATTTATACCTGAAGTAGTCGCAAATTTTTTCTAGATCTTCAAGAAAGCAATGTATGGTAGCAGCTGTTGTTTCAGAAATAAAAAGTCTCTGAATCTAGATGTGGATCACATGACACTATTACATACAGTAATAAATCATATGGAGTGCAGTGTGAGACTTTGAGCATGCACTCTCACCTTTGTCCAAACTATTCTTGCACATCTGTTGTCATTAACAAACAAAAATGCTGTCATTGCATCTATGACAGAAAAGAGATATTTGCACCAAGTGAAACAGTTCATGGATGTCTGTTGCAAGATGTGTGTCAGCAATGTTAGTGGATTGTGGTAGCTGTTGAATTTCATAGCTGAGTGAGTGGCCTAAGTCCTTGCTGCATGTTGACTTTAGCTGTTTCATACCCACTCACTAATTACTAGATGAATCATCTATGTACACCTGATGGTCTATTAAAAAAAAGGTGCCAAAGAGAAAACTGTTAATGTCATTCCAATACGTGGCTTTTCCAAAAATGGTTAGATTGCTTGGTACGACTGGGATTCTAATGAGATGAGCATATGCTGAGTCTATTGTGTTTTTGCTGGTCAGGCCAGCTACTGGAAATAACTGAGTTCTTAATGTTTTTACCATAGACCTAAATGGTTAGCTGCTTGCTGATATCATCAATCCCTGACAAAATCCTGTTTAGTATTTAGAACACAGTGCTTTGGCTTCATTTTCTTGACAATGAGCTGTTGTTTGGGCTTCTGCCAATACTCCTGCTACAATTCTAAGAGAATTTCAGACAATGTCTTCATTTTAAAAAATATCAATATTCTATATTTTTGAATTGACAATCAGAATAAAGATTAAAAAAAAAGTAAAAATAGACTTAGCATTTTTAAACTCAAGAAAGAAAAATATCTTAAATTAAATACAATAGATTCTTAGCTCAAAGAAAATAAAGTAAAATAAAAATGCTTTAAAAGCCATTAAGAACATTTATTCATTTTGCAAAATAGACTTAGGGGAGAGAGTATTCAGTAAATTTTCTAATAGACTTGATCTCAGCTGAAAAAGCAGTCTGTTAGCCGCTGCAAGATTTTGCTTTTAAAAGGTAATTTGGTAGAGTTCTGATTGGAATCAACCATATAACCAGCTGAAACATTTTTGTTTTTCGTTGTCTTTGACAATTTTTTCAGATTTAGATACTTTCAACAGAGAAGATTACAAATCTAGGGGAAAAAAATTCGATGTTACATATTTTTTTTTTTTTAATTTCTACTATCTACGTTTTATTTTTATTTTTCTATTTGATTTGTGTATTTGCAAAAGTGGACATTATGAGTCAGCCAAATAAATTCTTCAAGATTTCAAAATAACCATAGGTACCATCATGGCTGTGAGGTTGAAAAGCTTGCTTTGCAACCATATGGTTTCAGAATCAGTACCACTGCATGGCACCCTGGGCAAGTGTCTTTTACTATAGCCCCAGGCCTACAAATGCATTCTGAGTGAATTTGGTAAACAGAAACTGTGTGGAAACCTGTTCTATATATATGTTGGTGTGTGTGTGTGTGCATATGTGTATGCATATGTACATGTATCTTTGTGTTTATGTTTGTCGCTCATTCACCACTTGACGATTGGAGTTGGTCTGTTTATATTCCTGTAACTTAATGATTTGGCAAAAGAAGCCAATAGAATAATTACCAGACTTAGAATAAGTACTGGGGTCGATTTGTCCCGCTAAATTCTTCATGACAGTACCCCAGCATGGCTGCAGTCCAATGACTGAAACAAGTAAAAGATAAAGGATAAAAATGGTTTTCAAAACTAAAAATGAAAAAAGTTACAGCTAATTCTCCTTCACAGCACAAGAGAAATAATGGTAGCTTCTTTTATTTCGTCTGTGTGTGGGTGTGTGTGTTAGTGCCTCTGTGTGTGAATGCTTCTGTGTATGTGAGTGCCTCTGTGTGTGTGTGTATGTGTGTGTGTACATCTGTGAGTATGCATGTGTGTATGTGTATGTATATGTGTGTGTATGTATGTGAGTTCCTGTGTGTGTGTGTCTGTGCATGCATTTGTGTGTGCGCGCATGTGCATCTGCAAGTGTGCATGTGTGTATATATATGTGAGTGTGTGTGTGTGTGTGTGTGTGTGTGTGTGTGTGTGTGTGCACAAATAAATTATGAAAGTTTCTTTTCTTTTTTATGTATGTGTATAACAGTACATTTATTATATGAAAATCACACAGAAATATAGTTATAATATTATGCTACTACCTTGATCTATGTGCAGTACAGCAAACAGTAAGTCTGTATTAACATTTTTTAGAGAGAGAAAGAGATTCTTTACACTTTCTTTCAATAATTTCTCTGCAAAATAAAATATGATGCCAGTGCTTTAACTCTCTCTTTTTCTCTCTCTCTCTCTCTCTCTCTCTCTCTCTCTCTCTCTCTCTCTCATTTTTTCCCTCTTATATATAAAACTGAATTTATTGCAATGCCATCACATTTACACGCACTCACATACATACACTCAAACACACATATACTCAAAACACACACACATGCACACACACACACACATACACACACATAGATGCATGCGTGCGCATATCATGAAATTTTTTGAAAAATTAAAAAAAATTTGGCAGATCATATTTTTCACTTTTTCAAACATATATATAAAATA
>NC_068981.1:162182896-162186104 GCF_001194135.2 Octopus bimaculoides
ATATATATATATATATACGACGGGCTTCTTTCAGTTTCCGTCTACCAAATCCACTCACAAGGCTTTGGTCAGCCCGAGGCTATAGTAGAAGACACTTGCCTGAGGTACCACGCAGTGGGACTGAACCCGGAACCATGTGGTTGGTAAGCAAGCTACTTACCACACAGCTACTCCTACGCCTATAGAGATGTATAGAAAGATAGATAAATAGATAGATAGATAGAGAGAGAGAGAGAGAATGAGAGAGACAGCTACTGTGCGAACACTTGCTGTACATATAGCTACATGTGTGTATATGAGAGAGAGAGAGAGACTGAGAAAAACAGAGACAAACAGAGAGTGGGATAGACAGAAAGACAAACAGACAGATAGAAAGACAGACAAACAGATAAACAGACAACCAGATGGATGGACAATCAAATAGACGCTTGTGTTGTAGTGTTGTATACTAAAATTGATTTGTATATTTTCTTTCCTGTCTTCTGCATTGAAAAACTTTCAGTTCCATAATTTATATAAAAAAAAAAAGAAACAAAAAAAGCAACAATATCAAAATAAAATATTTCAGCCCCTTTTTAAGATAAGCTCTTTTATTATCATTTTTTGCTGGTTATTAATAATTATTTGTTTGCCTATCACTTTCAGTTGTGCAGTTTGTTTCACTTTGACTGTCATATTATATGTACTACAAAGTTCAAATGAAGCCAGTGGTAATTATGGAAAATATGAAGAATTTCTTATGTTTTCCCCCAAATCAGTTTTCTGGAAAATAAAATATATTTGTCAAGCTGCTGTTGTGACTTACTGTTTCTGGCAATGAAGTTGGGAAAAATGCTACACTTTGATCTCAGCCAAAAAGCCAAGAAGCAATGAAGTTGAGAATAATGGAATGAGTTTTGGGATTATAATGGATGAATGAATGAATGAATGAATGAATGTATGTATGTATGTATGTTTCCATGCATATATCTACGCATGTATGTGTATATGTATACATGTGTGCACATGTATGCATTTATGTCGGTATGCACATATATATGTATTTATGCATGTATGTATGCATGTGTTTATGTCTGTATATATATATGTGTGTATGTACATTATTTAAATTCTTCCTCTGAGAAAGGAGCTGGTTTCTAACAAAGGTACACAACTTCATTGTTGGAATATAGATAACAACAACAATGTCACTTGAGAAAAGTCTTGCATATTTTTACTGTTCCACTTACAGAATGCATCTATATGTGTATATATATATATATATATATATATGTATATGTGTGTGTGTGTGTGTGCATGCGTGTGTGTGTGTGTGTATTTATGTATGCATTTTTGGATGGATGCATGGATATACACACACACACATATATATATATATATATATATATATACATATGCATGTCTTTCTGGTTTAATTTTTGAATTTCTCACCAATGGAAAAAAAATATGCCTTCTAGCCAAGAAATAAGGTTCTTTTGTTGAATTCTAGAATATATCAATGGGTTAGTCATGTATTTCCATATGCTTGTATGTTCTCTTCTATTTTTATTTGAAGTCTTTCTGTAAAGAAGGAGTTGGTTTCTAACAAAGATACAATGCCCCATCATTGGAATACGAATAACAAAAGGAATGTCACACTTTGAACTTGAGAAAAGACTTCCATATTTCTACTGTTCAACTAATGGATTGAATTTGTAATTTGTATTTGTAATGTGTGTGTATATATATATATATATATATATATATATATATATATATATATATATATATCAGTGACATGACACCTGGGTAGGCAAGGTAGGCAGTGCCTACCCTGAATAAAATAGATTGATAGTAATATTTTCCTTTTATGGCAAAATATGCACCTAATTCAAAAACATTATGAAGGTTACTTTGATTACTATGCTTAAAATATAAAATATTTCATTTTTTGGTAGATTAGGTAGGCATAATTTGCCTCTGCCTTTCAATCTCAGTATCTAAGTTATACATAGAACTGCTGTGGTACACGTGCTGTGTACATTCCTACAACAATGTTCTAATGTTTTCTTTACTCACTATAAAGGCAGAAGTAAATCTGCCTAGAATTCAGTTGTACACCTGTGTTTCACTTATTTTTTGGTGTTTTACTACATAAACGTGAAGGCACATGGCTCAGTGGTTAGAGCATCAAGCTTACAATCATGAGGTTGTGAGTTTGAATCCCAGACCGGGCTGCATGTTGTGTTCTTGAGCAAGACACTTTATTTCACGTTGCTCCAGTTCACTCAGCTGTAGAAATGAGTTGTGATGTCACTGGTGCCAAGCTGTATTGACCTTTACCTTTCCCTTGGATAACGCTGGTGGCGTGGAGAGGGGAGTCCGGTATGTATGGGTGACTGGTGGTCTTCCATAAACAACCTTACCTGGACTTGTACCTGGGAGGGTAACTTTCTAGGTGTAATCCCATGGTCAGTCATGATCGAAGGGGGTCTCAGTAGCGCTACATAAACGTCACCAACTGCCTACCGTGAGTAATTACTTGCGCCATATGCCTGATATATATATATATATATATATATATATATATATATATAAATTAAAATAATAAGGGTGAAAAATTGAATATTAATTTGATTAATATAATTTGATTAATATCAATTTTAAACCAGTGGCCTAGCATATTGAAAAGTCTGAAGATTCAGAAAAATAATATTACATACATATAAGAGGGATGGCCACTAAGTGGACATCCATTGTGCTAGAAGTAGACCACCCATGGTCTGACCACTAAGAAACGATTGTTCTCAAGAAAATTCAGCAATTCATTTGTCTTGCTCGCTTACGTTCTGGTGTCAGCTGAATTATCTTGAGAACAATCTTTTCTTAATGGTCAGACGATAGGTGGTCTACTTTTAGCATAATGGATGTCCACTTAGTGGTCAACCCTCTTATATGTATGTATATATATATATATCATCATCATCATCATCATCATCATCATCATCATCGTTTAACGTCCGCTTTCCATGCTAGCATGGGTTGGACGATTCGACTGAGGACTGGTGAAACCGGATGGCAACACCAGGCTCCAATCTAATTTGGCAGAGTTTCTACAGCTGGATGCCCTTCCTAACGCCAACCACTCAGAGAGTGTAGTGGGTGCTTTTACGTGTCACCCGCACGAAAACGGCCACGCTCGAAATGGTGTCTTTTATGTGCCACCCGC
>NC_068981.1:162187757-162196958 GCF_001194135.2 Octopus bimaculoides
CATATGTATATTATATGTGTTTATATATGAGTGTGTTTATGTTTACCTATCTATCTATGTATATGTGAGTGTGTGTGTTTATGTGTGTGTGTATGTGTGTGCGCATACGTGTGTACACCATAAATATCAGAGATACCTTAAACTTAGACAGTACAGGCATGTGTGTATAAATATGTGTGTGTGTGTATATATATATATATATATATATATACACACACACATATATATATGCATATATGTATATATATATATATATATATGCATATATATACATACACATATACACACACATACACACATATACATACATGCATACATGTATACCTACATACATACATACAAACATACATAGACAACCGCACATACATAGACAACCACACATACATAGACAACCACACATACACACACATACATACTTATATACACATACTATATAGTGTGCATGTATTCATATTTACCATATAACTATTTTTATATCACAAGGTATATATAAATATATTTACATTTCTCACTACCACCTGTCTTGTTTACCTCTATTCATTTTGCTGGTGTTTTGCTATGGAAAATATAACTTCTATGAAATGTAAAAGTAATTTTTTTTTGTTAACACATTTATTTTCCTTTTATATACATACATACATACATAATACATACATACATACATACACATATATATATACTAATAAATATGTATACATCCATATATACATATACACATACATATATGTATGTATGCATGTATATATGTATGTGTATATGTGTGTATGTGTGTATGTATGTTTATATGTATCTATGTATGTATGTGTATGTGTGTATGTGTATGTGTGTATGTATGCATGTCTGCATGAGTGTACATATATGTATGTATGCATGTAAATATGTGCATGTATGTATGTGTGTATGTATGTATGTATGTTTGTATGTATGTATATATGTATGTGTACATGTATGTAGTTATGTATGTAGTTATGTATGTATGTGTGTATGTATGTTTTATGTATGTAAGTATGTTTGTATGTATGTGTGTATGTCTGTGTACACATGTCTTTTTTTAGTTCTTTTCAGAAGCTACATATTTAGTCTGTTATTTTTTAGACATCCACTTTCATACTTATTGATTCTCTTTAAAGTTTCCACATAAATCCCCTGTATTTTGTTTACACTTTCTAAATGTTTTGCTTACAAATAAGCACCTGACATTCGACACAGGGTGTGTATATAAGTTCATCTGAACTATCTTTTCTTTTTCTGTCATTGGATTGTAACCATGCAGTACCACTCCCAGAGGGATTTCCGTCAGTTATATCACCTCCTGTTGCTACAGTCTTCTCTGTTGTTATTGACTATTCTTTAATGAATGTCTAAGTTCACTAGAGTCATGTCCCTTCTCTCAGTCATCTCGTTTATAAATCTAAATACCATGAAACACACACACACACACACACACACACACACACACACACACACACACACACACACATATATTTGAATGCCTTTGTGAAAATCGCTTAATGTAGTTTTTAAGTATAAAGGGGATTTTTTAAAATTATCTTTTTAAAAAGTTATAAATTCTTTTTTTAGGATGTTAGTAACCTTTTGGAAGAGTTTTTTCCCTAGTGTGGGTGAGCACTTTCAATTAACCTTTACAAACACACACACACACACACACACACACACACGTACGTATGTAGGTATGTATGTATACATAATAATTGATGAAAGTAACGAAAGATAGATTTAGCACTAGTCTCTGTTCAGTACAACAATCATTTTGGCCCATCCTGCAACTGTCTGTTATGGGTAGGATTTTGTGCATCTAATTGGGTTCCATCAATCTGTGCTGTTGGTGTCACATCAGGTACATGCATAAAGAAGGAGATGTCCCATTAGGTATACTGAGATGTGCTAGGCATGTTGTTTGTGCCTGCTGTATTTTGGTTATGGCCGGCTACAGTTGATGCAACACAACTAGATGCACAAAATCCTACCCATAACGGATAGTTGCAGGATTGGTCAAACTGATCATCATACTGAATAAAGACTAGTGCTAAAATCTATCTTCTATTTCCATGACCAATTATTATTATCTCAACTAACACTGTGGAATTCCTGATGTAGATCCAGCCAAAATATACCCCAACCATGGATGACACCAGGTAGCCCAATCTGTGAAGGTGCTTTGTTCAACACACTAATTGACATATACCCATTGCTCCAAAAAATTACATATATATACATATATATATATAGAGAGAGAGAGAGAGTAAAGATTATTTGCCAAAATAATGTGGCAACTGAATGTTACTGTTATTAAGCCCCGAGAAACATTGTCTCCAGCTGGCTATACAACACACTATCTGTGTCTTTATATTTTCGAACAAGAGAGTTTAGCACCCCCAATCAGCACAAAACAATATCTGTGCATCAAGATTTCTGAGTTATTTCCCTTCATCAGCACAGAATAACTGTTCAGCTAGAGGTGGCGCTGCTAAATTCTTGTTTGAAACATAGTTTTTCAAAGTGACACACAGTCACTGATCTAATAAAATAAAAAAAATTTCTATTTGTAAATCTCTGAACGGGAGACATTCAGTAACAGTACTCTAGAGTAAAGATTATTTGCCAACATAATGTGGCAGTTGAATGTTACTGTTATTTAGCCCTAGGAAACATCGATATTTCCTGAGGCTAAATAACAGTAACATTTGACTGCCACGTTAATTTGGCAAATAATCTTTACTCTAGAGTACTGTTACTGAATGTCTGTCGATGAGAGATTTACAAATAGAAATTATATGAATATATATATAGAGAGAGGGTGATAAATTGAATATTAATTCAATTTAAAAACAAGTGGCTTAGCATATAAAAAATCTGAAAATTCAGAAAAAGACCCTCTATATATAAATAATAATTTAAATAATTATGTTCTCCAGCTGGCAACATATAATGCAGTGAATTATTCTCTGCAGAATTGTTTCCAGAATTTGGTACGCCAGAGCTGAGACATTTTGAAAAATAACCCCAATGTAATCAGTAGAACTGTACGCAAGTCTTATTTTATGAAGACAATTCGTGTATAGTTCTGCAAATTATATTTATTCTAGAACGACTGTACTGATGAGAATACGAATGTTGTTACATGAGTAAAATGTTAATGTTAGAAACCGGTACACAATTAATTCTTTATTCTGTGTATTTCTCATTTTGTCTTGTTCTGGTGTTTTGCGAAATTTTTTCTGGAGAACATTATTTTTCTTTGTGGTTGGGTCGTTGATGACCTCTTTCTAGCATATAGGATGTCCACTTAGTGGTTATCCCTTCTTATACACATTGTGTGTATATATATATATATATATATATATATTATATACATATATATATATATATATATATATATATATATTATATATATATAGTAAAACCATAAAGAATGAAAATGCATCATCAATGATTTATTTTACTTACGCATGTTTCAAATAGTTCAGCAAAATTCATCTATCTATTGCACATTGAAGTTTGCATGCTCAATCAATCCATCAGTTGATTAATTAATTAACCAAAGTTACAATAAAATCATTCATTTTTGCTAGACTTTATTTACAATAAGACCTTGTGGAAGAGGTTTTTCATAGACTATACATGTCAGATTTATATCCTTATTTTATCACTCAGTGTCTCTTCTAGAGTCATGGAAGGTAGTTTTTATATCAGATTCTATTAATTAAATAACTGCTACAGGGAAGGATAGCAACAGACTTTGGATTTTGCCAAAATAAATTTGTGCCTTAGTTTGTAATGTTCTTAAGTGCAAAATAATATAGTTAAAGGCAGATTGTATTGTCAAAAAAATTGCAAATTTAAAGGAAATTAATATCTATTAAGATTATTAGGGAATTACAGAATTTTGGCTGTATTTACATTGGATGAATTTCTATTAAGTTCAATAGCATTAAATAATGTGTATGTCATTTTCAGTTTTATTTCAAGATTTCTTGCCAATAGAGAAAGAGCTGGTTTCTAACCAAGATTCAAGGCTCCTTCGTTGGAATTTCAACATCAACAACAGGGTATTTTTGTTTGCATGTATGTATGTATGTTTGCAGATTTATATGTGTTGCTTTATGTCTGTATTCTCTTTATGTCTGTATTCTCACACAGCCCCTCGTCGTGGGGGATCACTGTATAGAGGCTCTGCATGTCTAGACATGCTCATATATATTTAAATGCTAAACTTCTGGAAAGTTTTACAGATTTTTATAGTTATGTATGTATGTATGTATGTATGTATGTATGTATGAGCATATATATGTACATATGTAACACAGCGATCTGGCAGAATCATTAGCACATCAGGCTAAGTACTAAGTGGTATTTTGTCTGTCTTTAAAGTTCAAATTCTGCCAAGGTTGACTTTGCCTTTCAGCCTTTCAAGGTTGGTAAGATAAGTACCAGTTGAACACTGGGGTCAATGTAATCGACTTAACTCCTCCAGGGTAAGAGTATAAAAACTGCTCCCTTCTGCTATGTCATGTCAAGCTAGTGTGGCTGAGTGGTCTCATCAAACCAGTATGATCTCAAACTTAAATTCATGACCTCCACATCAGACCATAGTTGGTGGAGAGAACATGCTGAAGGATTTATCTTGCGGCGGATTGAACATGGGCAATCCAATCCATTTCAATGTACATATGAATGTATATATACTATTCAAAAGACAAGTTAAATAGTGAAGCTTTAGATTAGTGATCCCCAAACTGTTTCAGACTGCCGCCCCCTTGGCCCCTATGTCACACTCCTAGCGCCCCCCACTCACCACCACAAACACAGTCCATTTTCTGCAGCAAATTCATAGCAGTAGTATTTCACAAATAAGACTTAATCTAATTAACCCAGTTTCCTGGTTTCATCATCATCATCAGCAGCACCATCCTTTAGCATCTGCTTTCCATGCTGGCAAGGTTTAAGATGGATTGACTGAAACTAGTAAGCTGTAGGGCTACACCAGTTCCCAATCTGATTTGGCATGGTTTCTCCAGCTGGATGCCCTTCCTAACACCACCTACTCCAAGAGTGTAATGGGCGCTTTTTACATACCACTGGCACAGGTGCCAGTTACATGACACCGGCATATGCCGTGACTATGATTTCACTAGGCTTCACCTGTTTTCTCAAGCGTGGTATATCACCAATGGTCTCAGTCACTTATCATTGCCTCCATGAAGCCCAATGTTTGAAGATTGTGCTTCACCACTTTGTCTTCCTGGGTCTACTCCTTCCACAGATTCCCTCCACAGCTAGAGGTCAGCACTTCTTTACACAACTCTCCTTGTCCACATGCATCACATGACCACACCAACACAGCTGTCTCTCTTGCATGCCACATCTGATGCCTTTTATGCCCAACTTTTCATGCAAGATGCTTACACTGTCCTACATGCACACAGACATTGCACATCCAGCAAAGCATACAAGCTTCCATGGCATATACAGGGTGTCCACAAAGTCTGGGTACATGGGGATTAACATATACTTTTAAAACAAAACAATTTTATTTGATTATAACGTTAATAAATAATATTTTCAAAACGATTTCCATCATTTTTAATGCATAACTTGATGCACCTTGCAAAATTCATGCGAACTCGATTAAATAAGTCTACATTGCCATCAATTTCAGCACACTGACTGGTACTGCGTTCTCTCATGTGGTTTAAATCTGTGATCTTTATTGAGTAAACTTTCTCTTTCAGCATACCCCAGAAAAAGAAGTCAAGGAGAGAAAGGTCCGGTTAACGAGGGGATTGTATTATGTTATGATTTTATTTATTCAATGTACCCAGATTTTGTGGACACCCTGTATATTTCCCACATAGACAGGACACTGGTTCATTGCAGGGCTATTAATTTTTGCCAGGTCAGTGAACTGGAGCAATGTGAAATGAAGTGTTTTTCTCAAGAACACAATGAGTCACCCAGTCCAGGAATCAGAACCACAATCTTACGATCATGAGCCCAGCACCCTAACCACTAAGCCATGCACCTCCATGTGCGTACGGAATACCACAAATAAATAAATAATTAACTCGGGTAATTCTTTCCAGGTCTTCATTTAAACACACTTATTCCTTCTCATTGAGAAGAAGAAGAAGAAGAAGAAGAAGAAGAAGAAGAAGAAGAAGAAGAAGAAGAAGAAGAAGAAGAAGAAGAAGAAGAAGAAGAAGAAGAAGAAGAAGAAGAAGAAGCAGCAGCTTTGAGTTTTACTCATGAAATATGAACATGATGGTGCAAGTGAGAGGTGGCAGCTGTCTTTCTCAAGTATGTGACCTTTTAATTTAGTGCCAATGTTAATTAGATTAGATTATATTGTCTTAATTTAGACTATTCCCACTACATACACAGCACACACAAACACACACACACACACACACACACACACACACACACGCACATACACAAACATACACATATGCATACACGTACACATACACACATACAGATGCACTATCTTTTAAAATGCTATCTTTGATACAAGATCTCCTGATCTCATAACAAATTCCATTCTATTGATTCACAGCTATTGAACAGCTTGGTTGGCTAGCTGGCTGGCTGGCTGGTTGGCTGGCTGGTTGGCTAGCTGGCTGGCTGGCTGGTTGGCTTGGCTTGGCTGGTTACAGCTAACAATGCCTGACCTCTTAACCTATTCCTCTAATTCTCATTACTACTCTTAGGTGTTAGTAACCAGAAGCTGGGATGAAAGCTGGAAGAAGCCATACATATGTACATGCATACATACATACATACATACATACATATATATATATATATATATATATATAAACGATGATGATGATAATGATGATATATATATGTATATATATGTATATGTGTATAAATGTATATGTTTATATATATGTATGCATGTGTGTGTGTATATATATATACACACATATATATATATATACATACACATACATATATATATATACTATGTGTTTGCAGACAGTGTGTGAATTCCCAATTTATATATTGTGGTATCTTCACAAGTAAACCTACATACAAGCAAATATCACTCACAAATTTATTACCAACATTCGCAGACTCCCTGAAGACTTATTAAACTCGGTGCCCTTCATTAATGCAGAGAGCAATATACCGAAATCTTTCGAAACGATCAAGTCAAAATGTTTAGCTTCCAAATGTTTGATTCTATGATTCTATCAATATTTCTTCATGTAAATGAACTCTCATAAATGGTTGCAGATCTGTGTTATAATGTTGTTAAAACTCACTGTGTCCATAATGCATGCAGCATCCATTTACTGGTGCTGGAATAAACATGAAAGAGCCAGAATACAACTGACAGATTCTACTAGAAAATTTTTGACTCTGCAAAATTTTCGAAATGAAAATTCAGATAAATCACTAAAGTTGTTGTATGAGGGGGCAGGGGATTGCGGTGGTGACAGTGGTAGGGGAAAATCAACAAAAAGCAAAAACAACACCCTCCACCGCCATCCAAAAGGATAAAAACATTGCCAAAACAAAGGCAAGAACCAAACAAAGCTTTTACTTGCAGTGTTATTGAGCTGTTGTTTGTCTTCATATATATATTTATATAAATATATATATGATATGATATATCATCATCATCATCACCACTACCACCACCACCACCACCACCACCTCCATCATCATCATCATCAACATCAACATCAACATCATCATCATCATCATCATCCTCATCATCATCATCATCATCATCATCATCATCCCCACCACCACCACCACCACCACTTCCACCACTACTACCACCACCACCACCATCATCATCATCATCATCTGTGATATTCCTCCTCCTCTTCATTATTATTTATATATTCCACTCATCATTTTAATCACCATTCCTTAATGGTGACAAACCAAGTCAGTATTGAAAAATCAAACAATTTTTATGAATGAAACCTTCGTTTTATAAATAACAAGGGATTCTTTGTACCAGGAGTGAGAAAACCCTACTCAATCATGAATGAAATTTCCACCAAATTCAACTTTGAAGCCATTTCTTGCTGAAATCTCAACAAAAAAAAAAAACTTTCTCAAAATAACAAAGCAAAACATTTTAAGATTTGTCTTCCTTCGTTATTTCGACAAAAACAGTAATTAAAAATAAGATCAGTAATTTAACATAAATTGCACATCTAATGAATTTGTAAAATTAATGACTCATTCATTTTCTCAGCAAGGATATCATTCCTCACTGCCCCCTACAGGTGCAATTTGCCCCCTGATATAAATACGAATTTTCATCTCTCCTTAGTACAGTTACTTGACCTTTTAGGAATAGTACCTTAGAAAGGGTACAATTAAAAGGTACTGTTATCATTAAAACAGTAAGATATCTTTTATCATCCACTTGTTTCAGTCACAGGGCTGTGGTCATGCTGGGGCACCATCTTGAAGGGTTTAGTTGAACAAATCAACTGCCAGTACTTATTTTTTAAGTGTTATTCTTACTCTGTCTTTTTGCTCATCTGCTCAGTTACAAGGACGTAAACAAACCAATACCGGTTGCCAAGCAGTGGAGTTGGAGGCACAAACATGAACATACACATATACATTCATACACACATACACACATAAATACTTACATACACACATACACACATAAATGCATACATACATACATACACAAATACATACATACACAAATACATACATACACAAATACATACATACATAATACATACATGCATGCATACACACACACATGCATACACACATACACACATGCATACATACATACACACACACATATACATAACAGGCTGGATATTGTTGTTTGGGACAGAGGGGCAAAGGTATGTACCATCATAGAGGTCAGCTGCCCTGCAGATATAAATACCTCTTTCAAAATCAAAGGAAAAGAGGATATCTATGGACAACTGTTTTGAAACCTCCAGTTCCTATACTAATAATAATTGGAGCACTAGGTTTTGTTAGTAAATACTTAAAGGAGAATCCAGATAAACTGGGATTTTCAGAAAGAGAAATCAACCAACTAATTCGTACATTACAAGTGCAAGATTTTTCTCAAGTTCCAAATGTGAATTTGTCTGTGGTTAACTACATCCTAAAGATGGAGCCTTGTATCTTTGTTGGAAACCGGCTCCCTCCTCAGTGGAAGATTTATATGATTAA
>NC_068981.1:162196968-162199883 GCF_001194135.2 Octopus bimaculoides
GAAGAGACATACCTACATACACACACACACACATACATACATGCATGAATGCATACATACATACATACATACATACATACATACATACATACATACATACATACATACATACATACATACATATATGTATATTCCTCTAAGGCCAAATGCAGAAAGTAAAACTGATACAAAAAACTGACTCTATAGAAATATAAAATGGCATTGAATAATGATCCAAATACTGGAAAGTTCTGTTATATTCAAACTTTGCAGAACTCTTAGCAGTTCATAAATTATGGTTGGTATGGGAAACTTCAAGATTGTTTGCTGGATTAATGCAAGTGCCTTATTGAGCTACCGAGACTCAATCAAATATATTAATATTGCCTTATCAAATGCATTTTTTTCTCAACTTTTCAAAAGCATATTGTCCTTCTTATCCTATTTAAGGTTATCTTTATATTTTAATTTCAGTTTATAAAGGAATCATTTCCTAGCTTGTAGCTCCCCATTGACTACATACAGCACTGGATTAACCATTAAACAAAATAAGCATGTGCTTAGGGCATCAAGGGAAGGAGGGGGTATCACAGAAATGGTAAATGGTTTACAGCACAAAAGAAATCACTTTAAATTTGCTAAAATAATATTCCGGATGCCTTTATCTCTACTAAGTATAGAAGCAGATGTGTTGCCTAAGATTAATTTTGAGGATCTGATCAAAGACTTTGCAATTTGAAAAAGTAGGAGGAAATTTTTCAAATATAGATAAAGTGGAATTAAACAAAAATAAACATTATTTTCCCTCTTACTGTTTTGTTTCGTTTTGAAAAATAAAAAATTATTTTATGGTTTGTTATTGTTTATATTTTAAATTAGATAATCTTTTATGAGGGCACCAACGGGTCTCGATGGGTTTTAATCTGGACCTGACTACATACTTTCATTCATCTTCTATACACACTATAAGGCCTACTCACTTCATTCTGTGACATTGTAAGAGAGTTTCTATGCTTACAACTCACGAATTCCAAAACCTCAACACCAGTCATCAAGTCTCTCCAAGATATATGCAAAATTTGTCAAAACACTTTTAATGGAAACACTTTAACTGATTTACATATTTTCAATATAATGTCCATATTTCATGGACACACAACAAAATAAACAGGAGACATGTTTTGAAATTAAATATTTTAATGTCATTTTTTTATATGATTGAGACCATAGTAAAGATCATAATTTTCTAAAAGACATTCATTCAGGATTTTTAAATTCTGTTTCCAGTTTTGTCCTCGAGAGTTGAATCTCACTTTAACATGTTGTAGGATATTTAAAGGAAGCTATGTTTTCCTAAGTTTTACCATATACCACTATTGTAGTGTCCAGGTGAGGCATTCTAGGACAGAGCTGATAAAGAATAACAATTTTACTCACACTTATATATCATAATCACCATAATTTAATGCTTATCTCCTATGTTGGCACGGGGTGGATCGTTTGACATGATCTGATTAGCCTGAACACTTGGAGGATTTCAGTACCTCCTTTCTACAGCTGGATACCCTTCCTAACATCAACCACTTTGAAGAATCTATTAAGTGCTTTTCTGTGACACCAGCACTAGTAAGGTCACCAAGTAATTCACAGAACATGACCCCTTGCTTGAGTGGTACTGAGGGAAGTGGCTTTGTACTGGGTATTGAGAGGCTAAAGTATGAAAGAGGAACAGTTATCTTGCTGTAGAGGAGATACGTGGTGATTCCAGTAGGAAAGTAAAAAAGGGCAGTGGAGATGAAGATACAGGAAAGCTGAACAGAGAGAGAATAGGGTTTGAAAATTGAGGATGGCTGGGAAAGTGAGTAAGTTCATGAGAATGTGATGGGAGAATGATTAACAGATGAGATGAAGACAGAAGTGAATACAGTGAATGGTGAACATGGATGGCAGCATGGATAATGGCAAGTCCCAGTTTGAGGAGAATTCAAGGAAAATAGAAGTTGGTCATAGAGGATGAGGTAGCAGGTGTTAATATACACATAAGTGTTGTAATCCAATATCGGACTGCTGTAATGTCCACTCCAGTATAGCAGTACAGTTAGTTAGACAAGTAAGGACATGACTATCTATGACTGACTTTGCCAACTTCTTAACCACTTGACTTCCTACATCAGAGGATTTGTAATGACAAGCACATACCACTCATCATGTGGGAGGAGCGGTCCATTATTACTATTATCCCCATAACAAGAAGAAAGGAGAAGCATGGAGAACTGCAGGATAATAAAAACTGTAGACAACTGAGAATTAAAGCAATGGGATGAAGTATGGGGAAGAAGCACAAGGACAGACAGAGGTTAGAAGTATATAGTGTGTAAGGTTGAATAAAGTGAGTTACAAGAGGGTGGCTTAGTGGTTAGGGTGTTGATCTCATGATTGTGGTTTTGATTCCTGGACCAGGCAATGCATTGTGTTCTTGAGCAAAACACTTTATTTTCATGTTGCTCCAGGCCACTCAGCTGGCAAAAATGAGTAATCCTGCAACGACCTTTGTCCCGTCCAGGTGGGAAATATATGCACCATGAAACTGGGAATCTGACCCTTATGAGACGGTATGACTTGAGAAGGTAATTTTAGTTTTTTTACCTTATGGCAGATATGAGAGGGTGTTCAGGGGAAAAGGACTTTTCTGGATGTATAATGGTAAGTAATAATGCTGGGAGCGTGGGATGGAGAAAAAAAGCAAGTGATTCCAAGAAGAGGCATAACTAGTGGCACATGAATGGGAAAGGAATATGTGCAGTTCTGTTCTCATATAATTACAGTAGCTGAGAAATAAAGCATTCGTATATGTGTGTTTATGTGTGTGTATGTGCATGTATGCATGTATATGTATGTATACACTTGTATATATATGTATATATATATATATATAT
>NC_068981.1:162200186-162214383 GCF_001194135.2 Octopus bimaculoides
TGAAGCAACCTTAACAATAGCTAATACCTTTAATGTGTATAAAATTTTTCCTTTCTGAATCAGTTCATAAGGTAAATCACATCCTATATTGCATATATTTCCTGTGCTTTTTTTTTCTTCTTAAAATTTCTTTTTTATCTTTCAACATCGAAACTATAAACCTGAAACTGTTTTAATCAATAAAAATGCTCCAATTTGCACTTTTCTCTGCTACTTAACAAGAGAGATAGAAGCAGAAGCATATATTTCTTCTTGAGCTGATTGCTTATTTCAACAGACTTATCTGTAATCCAAGCCTAGCTGTCTAATCCAATACGATAAATGCAGATGCTGTTTATTTTCTTGGTGAAAATCTTTAGAAGACTCACATTGACGTGTGTCACATTTCCAGGACACTCATACCAGTGGAGAAGCAAGTAATCTCACTTATAGAATGTTGACTGACCTTTATTGTCAGTAAAATCAGTTAATTTTGGTATATTTGCTTCTAACTTGAGTAAACACAAATAGGATTCTAACTACAAAATACAGCTATCAGTTGTTGACACTATGTACACAGCTGAAGTAAAACTCAAGATGGAGTACTGCTCTTGTGTATGGGATACTGCTGCAGTTACTACTATGACTACTACTACTACTACTACTGCTACTATTGCTACTACTGCTGCTACTACTGCTATTCAGATAACTGTCTTAAGATTTGAATTTAAAGAGAAAACTACCTGACAAATTACAACCTCTAGTGTGTCAACATGCTATCTCTATCTTTCCACTGATAAATCTACTGACATTACAATGGCATCTCCTTCTCAGAGTTACCTAAGCTTTTTGAAACATATTCATCCTTTCCTCTGTTATCAATCCAACTGCATCCTATACAGATATACATATATATACACATACTCATACACACACACACACATACATGCACAAACACAATCATCGTCGTCATCATCATCATCATTATCATCATCGTTGTCGTCATTATCACCAATGTTTTGATGTCCGTTTTTCTATGGTTGCCTGGGATGGAGAGAATTTGTGGAGGCAGATTTTCTATGGATGCATGCCCTTCTAGTCACCAACTCTCACCTGTTTCCAAGTAAGGTAATATTTCACCATAACCAGACATACTTATACAAAAGATTAAAAAATGTCAAGATACATACATACATACATACATATATATATGTGTGTGTGTGTGTGTGTGTGTGTGTGTGTGTGTATATAAATATATATATAAATAGGAAATAGTGGCACAAGTCCAGGCAAGGTTGTTTATGGAAGACCAGCAGTGGCCCATGCATACCAGCCTCTCCTCTCCACACCACTAACGTTATCCAAGATAGAGCTTGGCACTAGTGATGCTGCAATGCATTTTTACAGCTGAGTGAGTCAGAACAACATGAAATAAAGTGTCTTACTCAAGAACACAACACACAGCCCAGTCTGGGAATCAAATTCACTACGTCATGATTGTGAGTCCAATGTTCTTACCACTGATCCATGCACCTTTTAGAAGTTATAATGCAACTGTTATTAGATATGTTAATGGTTTCTAATCTTTTGTCGTTGTTGTTATTATTGTCATCGTCTTTTTACTTCATCGTGCATTAGAGAGAAAATTAAAAATACTGTTCTCAGAAAAAGTTTAAAATAAAACATTAAATTTTAAAATTCATTCTCTTAAAAAAAGAAGAGGTCACATAATGTGATCTTGTGTTCCCTGTACATTGTAAAACAGACAGGTTTGTCATGGTTAGAATGCCTTTGGTCATAGGTCTACTCATAGAGCCAACCTGGGGCCCATGCAACAACAACCACTTGGTCCAGCCTTTTGTTATGTCTTCTCATGTGGGATATCATATGATCAAACTTCATTTATTCTTCTCATGTCTTTCTTGACCATAGACACCTTTCACTAACAGCATATAGTACATTTCCATCCATCACATATTGTCCATTTGTCACACTTATTGATACCAGCTGAGTTCTTTACTCAAAAAATGATGCCTTTAATATTCAATCATTTTCTCAGTTCATATGTTTGCCTATCCTCTGTACAAATATTAACTAGCTTATCACTTTTATATGGATAGAATGGCCTCAACTGATGCTACCAAGTATTGTGCTGTAGTGTACTGGTTCACTGCAAGAGTTATTTGGGTGTGTGCTGTGATTCTTAAAAATATAATTTAAGACTTCAAAAACCCTGTACTAAGTTGTGAACATCTTAGAAAATGTGTTTATTCAAATTCTTTCATATGCAAGTATGAATAATAATTTTGATCTTGTTGTGTTGTGTTCCTGCTTTTACAGGAATGGTTTAAATGTCATCTCTGCTGGATTCCCACTAAAGCAGTAATGAGCAACATATGTAGAAAAAGAAGATATAATTCTAAACTCAGTCAACTGATCACATATTGCAGCTTTGTAGTCAAATGTGTTTATGACTCATTGCTAATGGTGTCCTCCATAGCTGTTGCTCCTTTTGTTTTTAATCAAAAAAGCCCTGATTTTGTGATGAGATGAATGTGTAATGAACCCAACACTTCATCTTATAAACGAGTAAGGCCTAGAATCTTTTCAGTTGAAGAAATTATTGATGACACTTATTCTTCAGACAAACAATTTACACTTACACCAGCAATGAGAGTGATTCGGACAATCAAACAGGTGAAAGGGATGGGGTAAGTAGTGATTCAGGTGAACAAATACAGTAGTTGAGAGATAGACCTATACTGTTATTCTCCTGAATTTTTTTTTTTGATTCTGTTTATCAGTTTGCCTAATAAATATGGCATTCAAGAGAAAGGTCTATTTTTATTTTTCTCCTGAATATTTTTGAAATTTTGTTCATTAGTTTACCTGCACTTGTTAATCTTGAGCTGTATAAGCAACTATTTATTTTTGTTCAAGAGCCCAGGTGGAGGATAAAGTTTAATGCAAGGGCCCAGGTCTGAGAAGGTTAAGTCTGGGCACAAGACCAACAATTTCAGTGGGAGAGGATAGTCAATTGTATCGACCCCAGTACTATATTGGTATTTTATTTTATTGGCCCCAAATGAATAAAAGACAAAGCTGACCTCAATAAGATTTGAGTACATCACATAAGGAACTAGAAGAAATATTGTTAAGTACTTAGTTTAAGATGTTAATGTTTCTTCCAGCTCACTATCTTTACAGGCAGTGTTTCTCAACCTTATTACCCTTGTATAACCCTTAAAATAGATTACATGTCTCAGGGAACCCGTGCACAAAAATAAATTATATACCATATCTTTCTCATATTTTTTCATCATAGTTCACGTGGTAAATGTTATATATATATATATATATATATATATATATATATATTATGATCATGAAATTATCATTAGCTTATGTCACTCTTTCTCGTGGAACCCCTAGGAACCTTTTGTAGAACCCCAGTTGAGAAACGCTGTTCACAAGCATAATAAATGAAACCACAATAAGCTACACTTTTCTATATTTTTTTTCTAAATTTCAAAGTTTAAAACAGTCCTTTTTTGTTTAACTTTTCCTGTGAAGAGCACCAATACTTTTTATTTGATCTTCAGTGAGTCATAAAGTTAAAATAAAAACAGCCAAAGATCAGAAAGTGGTAGCATAACTAATAACAGTTGTATTATAAATTCTAAAACAATAAAGCAGCAATTGAAAAACAGTCTTGTATAAGGTATAATGCTGTTAGGTATTGACTGTAGAAATATTAACATATTTCGGAAGAGCCATATTAAAACTTATAGACAGACTGCTTGTTTCTTACCATAAGGTAAATTTTCTTTAACCCTTTAGTGTTCAGATTAATTTGTCAAATGTAATGCTTATCTGTTCACATTAATTTTGATTTATTCAAGTTCAAGTGGGATGTCCACAATATTTGCTTGTAACTTTGTTAACTTTCTACATACAGATTTGAAACTTTGTAAATGGGTGCTTATATGCCAGTGGTTTATAGTTACCGAATTTTAGCTGATCATTCTGATTAAATTTGACTTTTATGGGCAGGTAAATTTAATTAAAAGGTGTAAAAACAATAACATTATGAATAAACACTAAAATTCATATTCTTAATACATCTTACCTGTTTGATTTGCTACTGAAATTATCCCAGATGTCAATTGCCAACAATTTTACATTTTTCAAGATGAGGTACATTAATTTGAATTAATTAAAATACAGGTGTAATCCGTACATGATTTTATTGTTTCTCTATATTTCATTCAAACATTTTCCTTGAAAATAAAGTACAAAACTCTTTTACTAGTCAATATGCCATATCACACATTCCTTTTTTGTGGCCTGGAGAACCACTATGTTGTCCTCATTTCCAAGAAGGACAGCGTCTGCTACCCAGACCACATCAATCTTTAGCAGAATTCCTTCTACAATGATTCTTGTTGCTCTTAGTAGTCCTGGGTAAGTGGGCAGAAGCACCACTTCCTCACTCTTGATGGATGTCGCTGCTTGTTTCCTTGCTGTTGCCGCATCCTTGAACCTCACCTCCACTACTCGAAACATCGAACCTTTTGCGAGGTACACAATATCACTCCATATCAGTCTCACAGCCTTTTCCACCTGGTCCGTAGTCACAATGTCAATTTTTTCCTTTACTTATCGAAAAGGTTCAGTACATTATTGTCTTTTCCTTAATGTTATTACGTATTGGATGGGTTGAGGGGGACAGCTTCACCTCAAAACCATCCCGACTTAGTAAATATTTATACCTTCCAAATTTTCCAATATCCATTCCTCCTGGTATTTTATCACGTCGGCAAAATTCCTCTTCTCCTTCTTCAATTGATCATCCATCTTCCGGACCACCTCCAACAATTCCTCTTCTGACGATGATATCTCTGAGAAGCTATAGTCTTCTACAGACATGTTTTTACTAACCTATCTCTCCTCTCACGAGAAAAGAAAGTACAAACAACTCACAAACAAACAAACCGCTGCAAAGCAGCACAACACGTTCAAATACTATAGAAAAAAACACCAGTACAAAAAGCAAAGTATAAAATATACAAACACTGAAAAAACCATGTGGTCTAAACAATTTCACAGTACATTTCCATATTTAAGAGATGAGGAATTATGTACATTATTTACATTATTTACATTCGACAGATATTTGTCCTCATCTTTTTTGTTGTTAACACAACGTTTCAGCTGATATACCCTCCAGCCTTCTTCAGGTGTCTTGGGGAAATGGTGTAGTGGTTAAGCACGCGGGCTACTAACCCCAAGATTCTGAGTTCGATTCCAAGCAGTGACCTGAACAATAATAATAATAATAACATCAAAAAATACCTTAGGAATTAGAACCCAGGTTCGAAATTTTCCCCAAGACACCTGAAGAAGGCTAGAGGGTATATCAGCCAAAATGTTGTGCTAACAACAAACAAGATGAGGACAAATATCCGTCGAATGTAAATTATGTACAAATTCACAGTATTTATACTTGAATAATGGCAGGAAAGATTTCATCTCGCATTATCTCAAGGCTACGAGAATTCAATACCATGATTTGTTTTAGTTTTTTAGCGATTTCGTAGAGCAGCTTAATACGGCCGGATTTGGACAGTTTGAACAAATAAAGGGGAATTAATTTTGGCTGGTTTTGGCCGGTTTGAACACTTATCCTGTAACCTACCTGTTAGGTTCATAGGCTTGAAAGTGAAAATCTTCCAACATATACAATATTTGATGGCATAAAATAATATCAAATAAAAGTTAACCTCAGTGGAATTTGAACACAAAGCACTAAGGTTGGAACAAATACCATGAAGCATTTTATGCAATACTCTCATAACTCTGCCAGGGAGAATAATTTAGCATGAATACCTACAAACAAACATATATATGTTTTATCAATATCATGTTTGTTTTTATTTTTAACAGACTAACCTTATATGGCTTTGTTAAGAATTCCTTGCACTCTTACAAGTGGCTACTGAAAACTGAAAATCTGGTACTGTACAGAATGTACTGATAATGAGAGAAAGCATTCTAGCTCAGATTAATAGGTTTTGACAGAAATGACAAACAAGTGTGAAAAATCCACTTAAAGAGAAACATTAAAAAGAAAAAAAAACTTTTACTATTTTGCAAGAAATTATAACAACAGCAGCAACAGCAGCAGTGACAGCAGTAAATAACAATATAATACACGCTGGTAAAAGAGCTTTGCACAAATGTTTGACTAATAGAAGTAGCAACTAATTCTCTCTCTCTCTCTCTCTCTCTCTCTATCTCTCTCTCTCTCTCTCTCTCTCTCTCTCTCTCTCTCTCTTCCTCTTTCAAGAATACTCCACCATCTTAGAAAAGAATTCATTGGATAATCTGGTTCTGGATTCCCTACCTATGGATAAAATATGAGTCGGTCACAACTTGGAATAATAATGATTTCAAATTTATGCACAAGGCCAGCAAATTCCAGGGAGTGGGTAAGTCAATTACATTGAACCCAGTGTTCAATTTGTACTTATTTCATCGACCCTGAAAGGATGAAAAGCAAAGTCAACCTCGGCAAAATTTGAACTCTGATTGAACCAAACTCGATGACTAGCACCTGTACCAGTGGAGCAATAAGAGCACCGTCCGAGCGTGATCATTGCCAGAGCAGCTATCTGGCTTCCATGCTAGTAGCATGTGAATAACACCATTTGAGCGTGATCGTTACCAGCGTCACCTTACTGTCACTTGTGCCACGTGAAAAAACATTCGAGCGAGGTCATTGCCAGTGCCGCTGGACTGGCTCTTGTGCAAGTGGCACGTAAAAAACACCATTTTGAGCATGGCCGTTGTCAGTACTGCCAGACTGGCCCTCGTGTCAGTGGCATGTAAAAGCACCCACTACACTCTCGGAGTGGTTGGTGTTAGGAAGGGCATCCAGCTGTAGAAACTTTGCCAGATCAGATTGGAGCCTGGTGCAGCCATCTGGTTCAGTCAAATCGTCCAACCCATGCTAGCATGGAAGGCAGACGTTAAACGATGATGATGATGAGGAGGAAAATGCTGCTAAGCACTTTGCCCAACATGCTAACAATTTGCCAGCTTGCTGCCCTGGCACCTGGAATATATATATATATATATATATATATATATATTAGCCAAATTGAAAATTAAAAAAGAACAAAATAACGAAAGTCAGAAGGGTGTACACATGGAATGTATTAGTTTGATACTCAGTGTAAGATGAGAAAAATTGTGGGTGTGTAAAATTTCGAGCATGGCTCTTCATCAGTAAGAGGATAGAGGAAAGGTCTGGAGAAGAAAAAAAGTCTAAGAAAAGCACATGCTTGGTTACATGGCTAAAGTGACTGGAAGTGGAGAGAGGTAGAGAAAGTGGGGGTTTTTTAAAGGCAGGAGAATGTGAAAATGGCCAGTGTGTATGTGTATGTGCATGTGTGTGTGTGTGTGTGTGCATGCGTGCGTGTGTGCACGTGCACATGCGCGTGGTTGTGTCTGTGTGCATGTGTGTTTATGTAAGAGATGTATGCATAAAGGAGTGGTTTTGAATGGGTTAGTAGCCACCATTTGATTTAGTGGTAAAAGGTAAGGTAATGAGTGTACGAGTGCATGGATGTTTCTGTGCATGTACGTACATATTTGTGTGTGTGTAGAGTGTTTGTGAGGGTGTGTTTCTGCGTCTATGTCTATGTATGTGTGTATTTTTATGTGTGCACATGCGTGCTTGTATATGTGCACATATATTTCATGGACTTTCAATTTCCATCTTCCAAATTCACTCACAAAGTTTTAATTGGTCAGGGGTTATAGTTGAAGACATGTGTGGTAAATAGAACTGAACCTAAGACCACATGATCAGAAAGTAAGTTTCTCAACTACACAGCCATACCTGTATATTAATAATAATTGTTTTTTATTGGTTTGTTGTAAAATTATAACTTTGAAATTGAAAATTTCACATAAACTAATTATATCTGCAATCTACATGATCAAATCTGCAATTTTCTAAAGCAATTTTGAGAAAGCTGTAATCAGATAAAGAAATAGTGACAAAAGAATAAATAATTCTAGGTAAATTGTTGGTAAAAATATGTAATGATTTGAATCATATACACAAAAAAATAGCTGAAGTGAAAATTTTCATGATTTTTTGTAAAATTTATTTCTCTTTCTTTCAATTATCAGCGTATTGCAGTATTATGAAAATAGATTGTTAAACAGTAGTATTGTTATTCATCACATATATATTGCAAATATACAATTGAAAAATTTGTTTTTAATCTCGTTTTGAATTAGTTACCACCATTTCAACATCATCATCATCATCATCATCATCGTCATCGTCATCATCATCATCATCGTCGTCATCATCGTCATCATCATCATCTTTTTAACATCCACTTTTCTTTGCTTGCATGAATGGGACAGTTTACTGAGGCAAATTTTCTATGGCTGGATGCCCCACTTCCTGTCAACAACCCTTATTCATTTTCAAGCAAAATAATATTTCCCTATAGCTTGACATGTTTTCTCAGAATATTTGAAATGACATTCATTTACGACAATTATGTGATGTCAAGGCAAGGAAACACACACATGCATACAACGATACTTACACACATATACAGGCACCTATATCTATATCTATATCTATCTATCTATAATTTATAGGTATGTATAAATATATATATATATATATATATATATATACAAACAATATATGAGTATATGCATATATATGTACATGTATGTATATACCTTCATCCACATGTACATATAGATACATAACTGGGTACATGACGTGGCAAAAGAACATGGACAAAATGGTAAACAAGGTGCAACAAACAAGCAGGCCACATAGAAACATCCCCTTCATCAGCTGCCACCATTAAAACTCCGGCGTTTCGAAGAATTAGTACCCAGTTATGTATCTATATGTACATGTGGATGAAGGTATATACATACATGTACATATATATATGCATATACTCATATATTGTTTGTATTACGACAGAACGCACGCATTGACCTTTATACAGTAAGTTTATATATATATATATGTATATGTATGTATGTATGTATGTTTGTTCATACATACATACAAACACACACACGTACATACAGACACACACAATAGGCTTCTCTGAGTTTATGTCTATCAAATCCACTGACAAATCTTTACTTAACCTATGGTTATAATAGAAGACACTTGCCTGAGGTGCCCTGCAGTGGGACTGAACCTGAAACCATGTGATTGGGAAGCAAATTTCTTATCAATGCTGTCACACCTGAGCCATAGTTTAAGTCAATAAAGCTTATTATTTTCAAATTTAGATTAATTTCTCTATATATATAAGCACCAGGTAATTTCAAGTAAAATTATTATTATCATAGCTCGGCCTGGAAGCCATTTTCTGTAAGCGAGTTGAGGACCTTCTGTGATTCACACTGGATGTAGATAACGGTGTTAAAATGGTGACCTTTGAGCTGCCTTTTCATCTTGTGGAAGACAAGGAAGTTCACAAATGCTAAATCTGGTGAATAGGATGAGTGCAGAAGAGATTCCATGTTGTTTTTGGAGAGAAACTTATGAGTGAGGAAAGCTCAGTGACAGCGTTCTTTGTCGTGAGGAATTCAATTCTTCATGCTCCACAGATCCAGTCACTCTCGCCAAATGTCCTCCCTCAAACACTTCTAGATATCACAGTAGAACTCTCGATTAATAGTCTGGCCCTGGGGGACGAATTCTTGATACACAATGCCACATTTCCGGGGATGATGCTAGTGGCAAGTATTCCCAATCACTCATCATTTTTCAGGGATGTTCTAACACTTTTGAAGTGCTTGTACCTCTCAAAACATTGCATACAACCCCATTGCCTTATTGCTGTAAGCTTGCTGAAGCAGGCTCAATGTCTCTGTAGCAGTCTCCCTAAATTTAATGCAAAATTTCATGTTGGCTCTTTGTTCATTAACTACAGCATACACGTGATCACAAAAACACAAATTTCACAAATTACAAATTAAGCACAGTGATGTCACTCGGTACGCTGCCTCATGAAGGTCATTGCTAGTTTTCACTGTGCACACAACTGTGTGCTGCCATCTGTTGGTTCAATACAGAATTAGCCTGGGAACTTTTGATACTACCTCATTCGTATATGTATATATGTGTATGTATATATATATATATATATATATATATATATATATATATATATATATATATATATATATATATATATACATATACAAATATATATATACACATGCACACACACCGGTTGGTGTAAGGAATGGCATCCAGCCATGAAAACCCTGCCAAAATAGCCTAGGGTAGTTTTTCTACCTGGCCTGTTCCTATCAACCATCCTACCCATGCATGCATGGAAGATGGACATTAAACAATGATGATGATGATGATGATGATGATGATGATGATAATGATGATGATGATTGATGATGATGTTGATGATGATAATGTATATATATATATATATATATATATATATATATATATATATATATATATATATATATATACATATATATGAATGTGTGTGTGTGTGTGTGTTAGTGTCTCCTTGTCTTAACATGCTGTGATACAAGTGGTGGCATTCATTTTCAATCTTCCATGAAAAAACTTGTCTAAGCCATGTGAAATATTACCTTACTTGGAAACTGTTGCGAGTTGGTGACTGGAAGGGTATCCAGCTGTAGAAAATCTGCCTCAACAAGTTCTATCTAACACATCACATGCAAGTATGAAAAAGTGGATGTTGAAATGATAACGACGACAACAATGTCAATGATGACAACAATGATGATGACTATGATGATGATGATGATGATGATGATGATGATGACGATGACAATGATGGCTTTGACGATGATGTAATTATTATTACTGCCGTTGTTGCTATTTTTGCTGGTTTTGTAGTTGTTGGTGTTGTAGCTGCAAATTTTCTCTACAGAAGTTACCATATCTTTTATTGCAATATCTAAGCAAGATGCACTGTTTTTCTCATTTGTCATTCCCCCCACTTCTCTCATAATATCTGTTATGCTTGCTCCTCCCCTCTCTTTGTTAAGTAATTCAATCATAAACATTATGACTGTGCTGCTGCTGCCATTTGCCATTTTTAGAATGGATTCAAACTCAACCCAGTGCAAGTTCAAGCACAAAATTTGATTAGACTCTTCCAGATCCAGCTGGTCTTATCTATACCAAAATTTTCCAAATAACTAAACTCTTTCTTGTCAAAAGAGCTGATATTCTGAGAAGATCCTCAGATTCAAACTTGTCTACACCTTGGCAGAATACAGGCAATAACAATAACAACAACAATGATAATAATGGTTTCAAATTTTTAACACAAGGCCAGCAATTTGGAGGAGGAGCTAAATTGATAACATGGACCCCAGTGCTCAATTGGTAATTATTTTATCGACCCTGAAGGATGACAGACAAAATCGACCATGGTGGAATTTGAACTCTGAATGTAAAAATATACACTAAGCATTTTGTGCTGACAATTCTGCCAGCTTGCAACCATAATAATAATAATAATAATAATAATAATAATAATAATAATAATAATAATAATAATAATAATAATAATAATAGAGGGAGAAAATGTAATTATTCTTTGGGACTTCCCAGTATGTACAGACCAGTCCATCAAAGCAAATAAACCAGATATTGTTGTGAAAGACCAAAACAATAAAGTCTGTTTATTGATTGACATGAGCAATTCCTGCAACTATAATATCTCAGCGAAAGAATTTGATAAGCTCAGACAATATAAAGATTTGTTAATTGAAATCAAAAAGATGTGGCATCCCAGGATGGTTACAATACCAGTGATTGTAGGAGCACTTGGAATGATTAAAAAAGAAATTGAAAATTATTTGCAGATGATCCCTAGCTTACCATATATGCAGGAAGTGCAAAAAATTGTCTTGACTTGTACATCACATGTATTGAGAAGAACATTGTCCCCGTGATTTTCTTTCCTTTTACCCCTTATTTTCTTTGCTTTCTTTTTTCATTTTTTTTTCTTTTTTTCCTTCTTTCCTTTGTCTTTCTTCCTATTTTTTTCTGTCACATAACTTTGTAAATGAACAATTTGGTGTGTTTATTTTAATGCCCTACCAATGTATACAGTGATTTTCTTTGCCTAAGATGTTGGGAAGACACTTGGCAAGAAATGGAAACAAGATTGAAAGAAGATAATGATGATAACAATAATGATATACCCATTTTTTATTTTGCCACAAGAGTCCATGTCAAATTTATTTCTAACATTCATATTAGTTGATCTTTATTTTGTGGGATTTTCTGTTTCTTTATATGTCCAGTTCTTGCAGGAATTTGGATCTGAGGTGATTTTATTGTGAAAAATGTAGCAACTATGGTGTCTGCCATGTTTCACCTGATGGCTTATTCAACCATTTGAATCAAAGTGATTAAGTAGCCCTTTAATGAAATAGTATTTTGCATACATGCATACATATATATATAAAGATGTATATTATATAGAGATATATGTTTTATATATATATATATATAAACATATACATATATAATTATAATTAAGGGCACAGAAAAATCTAGCCTATATGCTGAAAAGAGATGCCAAATCATCCAATTTGTTATGATTTAGCGTCTCTTTTCAGCATATAGGCTAGATTTTTTATGTGCCCTTAATTATAATTATAAATATGATTTCACCTTAATAGGTCTATTTTTATATGCTGGCCACCAATAACATTTTTAAAGATTTTATCCTTTATTATGTATATATATATATATATGCACACAGAGTGTTACATAACAATATAAATCATACATATAAGAGTATCAACAATGTATACCATTAAAAGACTGTAATTTGAATTATATGAAACAATAATTACTGCTGATATATCGATAATGATGTGATGATAATTAGTACACTTTTCATTATTCTCATATCAATTGATGATAACATTTTTCTTTAATATTCTTTGTCTCAGAATCAAAGTTCACAGATGACTTGATATGTGTACTCCACACTTATAAATACTCTCTTCATCTACTTGTTTTTCTTTAAGTTTCCTTCTCCTTGTCTTTGAGAAGAACAGCTTCTTAGTTCAATGATGCAAATTTCCTGTTTTAAAGTTATCAAAATTAAAACTTCCCATTAAAATTTCACGCTAATTTATGTTGCAAACACTAGATTAATAATGACTAAATCATTTTACAAAATTGTTCATTATTTTCAAAATTGCTTGAAACAAAGGCAGTGAATTTCAACAGAAATATTGTAACAAAAGAATTAAATGTCCTCCAAATGGAAGGAAATGACCATACAATGCTTTTGTTGCAATCAATCAAACTGGGACATATTTTGAACAGTTCTTCCTCCTTGATTTCCTCAGTCAACAGTATGGAATCCATTTTTCCTTCTCAAAGACTTTTGTTCAGAATAAACTTTATTTAACACACAATATTATTAAAGTCAGCAAAATCTGCTGCACCCTCCAATAAATCTTCCAATTGCTTGCTTTCCCTCTTTCTTTTCTTATAGTTTTTCTTCTCTAAATCATCTATCTTTTCCCCTCATTTTCATTCTCTCAGTCTGCTCTCTCTTCCTTGTCTTCTCTTAATCCTATCCCTTTCTTTCTTTCTTTCTTTCTTTCTTTCTTTATTTATTTATTTCTTTATTTGTTATTTCTTTCTTCCTTTCATCTCTCAATTATCTCCTCTCGTTTTCTTCATCTCTTGTCCCCTCACCTTTCTCTCCCAAACAATTCTTCTCTTTTCTTTCTCTTAATCATCTCTGTGTCTCTCTAAATGATATGAAGTTGATAAACATCACACCCAATCTATCATCTACATCATCAATACACTTCACAGTTCAATGGCTGTATGAGCACTAAAGGACAGAAATACAGAGCAGATATTCAGCAAGGCCAAATGATTTAACCCTCCATCAGCTGAGAGAAATTTGTTTGTCAAACTAATTATAGATGTTCATCAAAAGAATCATCACAGAAGATGTGGTTAGAGATGAAAGATACTGCTATATCAAACACATACATACGCACAATACATATATATTCATCAATATATATATTCATTAGTATATTCAAATATATAATTTATATATCCAAGTATATATATATATATATATATATATAGATAGATAGATAGATA
>NC_068981.1:162214411-162217108 GCF_001194135.2 Octopus bimaculoides
ATATATATATATATATATATATATATATATATATATATATATATATATATATATAAACAATGTTAAATCTCTGAACGAGGTATTAACAGTAACGTTCACACACACACACACGTATATAATCATGAAATCTTCATTAGTTTAATGTTTACTTTTCCAGAATAGAATATACAGGGCTTGATTTTTCTATAGACAGATGCCCATCCTGTCACCAACCTGACTTGATAATCAGTTTATTTAACAACAAACAGCCCAGACATGTTCACGTGTTGAACCAGAAACAACCGACATCATTAGTGAAGTCGTTATTTACTATCAATGAAGGAACGTATATATATATATATGTATGTATGTATATGTGTGTGTGTGTGTTTGTGTATAGGCAAAGGAAGTAGAAAATTACTCATACAAACTCACATATGGACCCTTGCCATATGTGTTTGTGTGTGTATGTATGTGTGTATATGTGTGTGTGAATGTATGTGCATTTGTGTGTGTATGTGTGTGTGTACGTTTGTATGTGTGTATGCATGTGTGTGTGTATGTGTGTGTTAGTATGTGTGTGTGTGTGTGTGTGTGTGTGTGTGTGTGTGTGTGTGTGTGTTTATATGTATAAGTATTCATTGTTGTTTATGCAAATGTCCCAAGGCTGATTGCTCAATCTACTGCACTACTCCAGATCAAAGTTCGGCGTTTCTCCACTGGTTTTAATATCATTTTCTACTCTGTATATCTATCTGTACATAATAGGGTACAGGCTTGACAGTTATGAAGTATTGAATTCAATCCAACTGCATGATACCTTGGGCAAGTGTCTTCTACTATAGCTCTAGGCCAACCAGACTTGTGAGTGGATTTGGTAGATAACGCCGGGCGAAATGCTTAGCGGTATTTCGTCTGCCGTTACATTCTCAGTTCAAATTCCTCCAAGGTCAACTTCGCCTTTCATCCTTTCATCTCTATAAAAAAGTTGTAGTGTTCTATTGATGTTACACAGCCTGTACCATTCCGTTGTCAAGAGCACAATAATGGCATACTGCTTTTGTTTGTCTTCTATATATTGCAAGCGGGAGCGGACTCTTGCCATCTCTCTAGCGGTTGGGCATTTGTGACTACAGATCAGCGCAAATAACCTGAAACTGAGTTGGTCTCACAATCCTGTCAGCTGCTGGAGGATGGTAGAGATTAGCTCCCTTGCTTGCAATATATACAGGGTGCTGGCTGTACCTACAATAAGCTGGCAGAAGATCTGCCTGCGGTTAAAACGGTAGTAACATCAAACAGCCATATTGATGTGGCAATTAACTTTACTTGTTAGAACCCATTATTTGCCTGCAATAAAGAATAGGCAGAAAAGTCAGTATTGAGGAAAAGTTACTCAACAACTCATAATTAATTCAAACAACCTATGGTAATTAATTAAAAGAATTGTGTTAACTTTTGCATTACTTTCAGTACAACCCTTGTATATTATGTGTGTAGGTGTGTGTTTGTGTGTGTGTTAGAGGTGTAGGTGTGGCTGTGTGGTTAAGTAGTTTGCTTCCCAACCACATCGTTTTGGGTTCAGTCTCACTGTGTGGTACCATCTTCAGCAAGTATTTTTTTTCACAATAGCCCTGGGTTAGCTACAGCCTTATGAGTGGATTTGGTAGACAGAAACTGAAAGAAGTCTGTAGTATGTGTGTGTGTGTGTGTGTGTGTGTGTGTGTGTGTGTGTGTGTGTGTGTGTGTGTATGTGCGTGTGTGTGTGTTTTTGTGTAATTCATTTTCAGTATGCTTCAAAGACACATCTGGCCTTTTGAGAAATATTACTTTGCTTGGAAACAGATAACGTTTGATGACAGGAAGGGTATCTAGCCATAGAAAATCCACTTCAATAAACTCTATTCAACCTATAGATTTTAAAATCATGACAACAATGACAATGATGATATTGATGATATGTATGTATATATTCATATGTGATGTCTTGTACCCATATATGCATGTATGTATACATATAGATGTAGGTATGTACATATATATATATGGATATATGCATATATCTATATATTTATATTATGCACATATATAAACATACATACATATGAATGAGAGATCCTTCGACTCCTCTTGATCAATCAGTCTTCATTACATGAGGTCAGCATAACTGGTTTATTATTATTATTATTATTATTATTATTATTATTATTATTATTATTATTATTATTATTATTATTATCATTATTATTATTATTATCATCATCATTATCAATAGTAATATTACACAACAATCTGAAGTACTGAAACTAATTAGTGTCTAGTTTATAGAAGCAAAGAATAGAATTCTGTGCTAATTATTCATTGTCAGGTCATATATTGATTATGCTTATTACAAGTGACAAGATCAATAATTCATACACAGTTTCTCGGTGTTGTAAAGCAACCTGGACTACATATCTGTTTCCTGATGGCCATAACTCTTTCTCTGCTGTGTCAGCTTGCTGAGTCAAAAGAGGCTGGGTTGGTTGATTGGTTGGCTTACTTGTTGGCTAGTTGGTTGGTTGGTTGGTTGGTTGGTTGGTTGGCTAGTTGGTTGGTTGGTTGGTTGGCTGGTTGTTAGCTGGTTAGTTGGTTGGTTGGTTGGCTTATTGGTTGGTTAGTTGGTTGATTGGTTGGATGGATGGTTGATTGGTTGGTTGGTTGGTTTGTTGGCTGGTT
>NC_068981.1:162217278-162220095 GCF_001194135.2 Octopus bimaculoides
GGCTGGTTGGCTGGTTGGTTGGTTGGTTGGTTGGTTGGTTGGTTGGTTGGTTGGCCAGTTGGTTGGTTGGCCAGTTGGTTGGCTGGCTGGCTGGCTGACTGACTGGCTGGTCAGTTTATTGATGACCAGCTGAAATCAGTTGGTGGTTCATATATTTGGTTGATAGACTTAATTTAGTACCTGGGTTAACACCATGATCATCTGTTTAACACCACTGAAATCATGTGATCTCAAAGTTTGATATTACTGCATTGTATCTTGGGCAAGTATCTCGGTATCTTGCACAAGTGTCTGTCACCATAGATTCAGATTGTGAGTGGAATTGGGAAAAGAAAAGTTGTGGAAATGTCTATCAAATGCCCTGTTTCTGTTCTTGGATAAAAGCTTTGAATTGCCATCCAGATTACCGCCACTAATTGAATTTCAGGACAGATTGCAAGCATTCAAATTGGTTCCCCAGTCAGAAGACAACTTTCTCACTGTAATTTTGGATGTCCTGTAAAAAGTTTAATTTTGGGCACAAGTATGACTGAGTGATAAGAAGTTTGCATCCCAGCCACACAGTTTCAGGTTCAGTCCCACTATGTGGTATTTTGGGTAAGTGTCTTCTACTATAGCCCTGGAATAATCAAAGCCCAAGTGCGGATGTATTTTACTATAGCCTTGGGCTGACTAAAGCCTTGTGAGTGGATTCAGTAGACAGAAAATTAAATAAGTCTGGCATGTAAAAAGCACCATTCAAGCGTGGTCGATGCCAGTACTAGCTGACTGGCCCTCATGCCAGTGGCACATAAAAAGCACCTATGACACTCTTGGAGTGGTTGACATTAGGAAGAGCAACCAGCTGTAGAAACCTTGCCAGATCAGATTGGAGCCTGGTACAGCTTTCTGTCTCGCCAGTCCTCAGTCAAACTGTCCAACCCATGCCAGCCTGGAAAGCAGATGTTAAACGACAACAACGACGATGATATTCCATTCACTTGTGTGTTGCAATTCCATGTTTCAGAAGTTGTGACTATTATTGATAATGCTTGGAATTTCCACAGAGAAGAGCATATATATATTTTAAGGATCTTAGGTTTATCACTTATGGTGAAGAAATTTGTTCAAGGCAGCAGCACCAGCATGGTTACAAACTGAACTCCATATTCACATAGCCATGCCTGCTCCTTGTCACTCGTTCATTTCATTCAGTCATTGTTTAATGCCTGCCTTTCCATGCTTGCATGGATCAGATGGAATTTATTGAGGCAGATTTTCCTACAGCCAGATGCTCTTCCTGTTGCTAACATTCACACCAACCTCTTTCTAAGCAAGGCAACTCTCCTCTATTACCAGACATGTTTTTTTTATGGAAGACAACATTGCCTGTATGAATGGGATGCTTATTCACAACCATCACATGACAAGGGCACACATAAATAGACACACACACATGCACACACATATGCACACATACATACACACACACACATATACAGAGTGTGGATGGTATTTGAGGACATTTCGTTTTTAGTTCATTACACCTTCAAATTATTTAATGTATCATTTTGTTTTTTCAGATAACCCTTTCAAGATATGATGCTAATTCAAGAAAGAAAAAAACATGCAGTCATAGTTGCTATACATGCAAACCACAGTGATTTAGAAATTAGCAACTTTCTAAATGTTGCAAGATCATTTGTGCCCAAAGTTCAGTTGGAATTGGAGGCATGTAATGGTAATGTTTCACCAGTATCAAAGAGAAAAAAATTCATAATGCTCAGGCACTAAAAGGACACCGGAATTTATACAACACATCCAAAACTTTATCGATGAAAATCACAGATCAATTAGGTCCATTGCTAAAGAACTTCAGGTATGAGAGTGGACTATCAGAACTGTGGTACATCATGACATTTGATACAAGTCCTATGTAATGAGGAAAAGCTAATTTGTGTCTGCAGAGACATGGGAAAACCGTTTCATCTGTTCAAAATGGTTACTCAACAAAGCTGAAAACCCTCCTGAACAAAGCATGCTTTGGTTTTTCTCTGATGAAAAAATCTTTGGCCAGGAGCAAAAGTCTAACAGAGGAAATGACAGATGGTTATGTGCAGATCCATGCTTGCATGGATCAGATGGAATTTGTTGAGGCAGATTTTCCTACAGCCAGATGCTCTTCCTGTTGCTAACATTCACACCAAACTCTTTCTAAGCAAAGCAACTCTCCTCTATTACCAGGGATACACATGAAATTTCCAGCAACTCTGATGGTTTGAGGAGTGGTGAGTAGTGAAGGTCATGTGATGACTCCCAACTTTTTTCCACAGGGTCTTAGAATTAATGTTGCTAGATACATTGTTATCAAGCTCTGGAGTGATGAAGTATGCAATGGAAGGCCACACGTTTTCCAAAAAGACTCAGCACCTTCTCATAGAGCCCTAGTCACCCAGAGAAGGTTGTCAGACAATCTTTACGATTATCTAACACCCAATATGTGGCCTCCAAACTCGTGTCAGCATGCCAGCGGTTTCGGTCCTGCATTGATGCAGTCATCGAAGCCAAAGGCGGTTTCATAGAATAATTTGCTTAAAAAATCATTATCAAGACTAATTTCACAAATGTTTATACAAATACATATTTATTTATGCTGAAATATAGTTGTTTTATCGTATACCAAAACTGTCCTCCAATACCCCTTGCACCCTGTATATATATATACATATATATATATATATATATTGGTTTTAGGAAGAACATCCAGCTGTAAAAACTCTGCTTGCCTGGCCAACTCCTGTCAAACAGTCAAACCCATGACAGCATGCTAGAAGGATG
>NC_068981.1:162222262-162224731 GCF_001194135.2 Octopus bimaculoides
AGGAGGGGGAGGAGAATTTTGTTAGTCTATCTTCAATTTTCAAACAGGAAAGAAAAAAAACATGTGCCTTGCTATGAACTGACAAAACTAGAAGTATGTCAGAAAAATATTATTAATGAGAATCGTTAATATGCTGAATAAAATATCTAGTAGTATTTTAGTTAAGACCCTTTAAATTCTGAGTTCAAATTCTGTTGAGATCCAATTTACATGTCATCCTTCCTGGAGCAATAAAATAAAGAAAGCACCAATCAGGTACAGGGTCCAATTTAATCAACCATAACGCTGTCTCAAAATTTGAAGCTTTGGGCCAATGTTAAGGACATCTTTTGGTCATGAATGACCATGGGATTGCACTGAGCAAGTTCGCCTCCATGGCACAAGTCCCAGCAAGGTTGTTTATAGAAGACCAGCAGTCACCCATGCAAATCAACCTTCCCTCTCCATGCCACCAATGTTGTCCAAGGTAAAGGCAAAGGCGGATACAGCTTGGTGCCAGTGATGGCAAAACTCATTTCTATGGCTGAGTGAACTGGAGCAACATGAAATAAAGTGACTTGCTCAAGGACACAACATACTGTCCGGTCTGGGAATCGAATTCACTACCTCATGATTGTGAGCCCAATGTTCAAACCACTAAGCCATGTACCTTCACTGTACCAATATTACAAATCAATATATTCTTTTATATTTGATATCCCAAACCCATACAATGGATCAGCTCTGCCTTTTATCTCTCAGAGCAATACCACATCACTTCTCTTTCAGCAATTGGTCTGTATGCTTTAGTAAGAAATCATTAAACTAACTCAACCAAATAGAAAGTACCCTCATAAATCTTGCCATTCACAAATTCATGATAACCACCATACAGTTCCAAAGAAGTCTTAAACATATAATGATTATTAACACAACCATTCTTTAACATCAGTCATTTCCTTGGAATCTGGATTTTACCCTTATTCTTCTATCAGAATCATGTTTTCATTTTCAACCTTGTACTTTTAATATGTCAGACTAACAGGCTAATTCTGTAATCATATAAATTCTAGCAGGAATGTATTTGCTGAAGTCATGGATTCATGTGTACAGTTAACAAGACATTGCATAATTCCAATATTAAATAATTCCAATATTTTTCAAATGCATTTGTGTGGTTTCTCAAGATGGCCAAGAAAACAATTAGCTTCATCCTCTTCCTCCTTCTCCTTCTTCTCATCGTTGTTGATTTTATAATAATAATAATAATAATAATAATAATAATAATAATAATAATAATAATAATAATTACCAATGCCCTGATGCAGTACCAGGCAGTGTGTTTCATGGCTTCTCATCTTAACTGATTGGAAGTATTATCATGCACATAGTTTTGTCTTGGTATAAAAGATGGGCTACAGCAAATATTATTCTGCATAATACCACAGATTTGCTTGTCAGTTGTTTGACCTTAACCAGTTGAGCATGTCCCTTGGTGACTGACGATATGTGCATTTCTGATCACGAGCAGAAGTAGTGGGGGAGCATCATAGCCATGTACTGAGAGGAATTCTTTGGGGTTTGAATAATTCACCTTTGGAAATGGTTTCAAATTTTGGCACAAGGCCAACAATTTCAGGAAGGGAAAAAGTTGGTTACAACCTCAGTATTCAACTGGTACTTATTTTATTGACTTAAATAGGATGAAAGGTAAAATCAACCTTGGCAAAATTTGAATTCAAAATGTGAAGATGGACGAAATGCTGCTGAGCATTTTGCTTGTTGTGTTAACAATTCTGCCAGCTTGTCATGTTAAGCATTTCATCTGCCTCCCTAGTGATTTTGCCAGTGGACCACTCTAATAATTGTAATGATGATGATAATGATGATGATGGTGGTGGTGGTGGTGGTGATAACAAAGAGTAAAAATGATTTTAAAATCCAACATGAATGCATGAAATCTAGTCACTGCAATGAATATCTGGGCAGTTGCAGTGGTTAGATATAGTGCATCCATTCTCAGATGAACTGAAAAAGAGAAATCAAAAGTTAAATTGAAAGACAAGAAAGTTAATGACATTGTATGGAGCTTTACAATCTAAAGCAAATATAAATAGATTGTACATGAAGAAAAAAAAATAGTGGTAGAGGTATCATAAAATGTGAAAGACGAATGCTTTCAGAATATTTGCTAAACAGTGATGAAGAGGTGCTGCAATATGCAACAGAAGATATACTCTATTACTCTATTCTCTCTATTACTCTGTTACTTGTTTCAGTCATTTTACTGTGGCCATGCTGGAGCACTGCCTTAAGTCGAGCAAATCGACCCCAGGACTTATTCTTTGGATGCCTAGTACTCATCCTATCGGTCTCTTTTGCCGAACCGCTAAGTTACGGGGACATAAACACACCAGCATCGGTTGTCAAGCGATGTTGGGGGAACAAACACAGACACACAAACATATACACACACATACATACATATAT
>NC_068981.1:162225219-162232073 GCF_001194135.2 Octopus bimaculoides
ATATATATATATATATATATACATATATACGACAGGCTTCTTTCAGTTTCCGTCTACCAAATCCACTCACAAGGCTTTGGTCAGCCCGAGGCTATAGTAGAAGACACTTGCCCAAGGTGTCATGCAGTGGGAATGAACCTAGAACGATGTGGTTGGTAAGCAAGCTACTTACCACACAGCCACTCCTGCGCCTATGAGTATAAATGCAGATGAAATGTTTGGTAAAGAAGAAAGAGTTTAACCAAAGAGTTGAAGAGAAGATCTGAAAATGAGAATGCCTGGTCAGTGTAAAAGTGATACACAGTATATCAAGGATAAAACAACATCAAGGACATGGTTTAAGCAAGTCAATTTGAACAAGGCAGTGAAAGTTTTGTAATTGCAGTACAAGACCAAGTTCTTGCTACGAATACAGTGAAGTATAACATCTATAAAATTTCTGACACCCAGAAATGCAGAATGTAGAAACTGTAACCTACTTGGTAAATGGATGTGAAAGCCTTGTACAAAAAGAATACAAGCAACACCATGATAAAGTTTGTTTGTACCTTCATATGCTTTTTATTTTGTAAATGCCAATATGAAGTAACAAAGAATTGGTATGAGCATGTGGCTAGTAAAGTAATGCATGACGAAGGGAAAGCAATGATATTCTGAGATTACGATTTTCTAATTGATAGAGTAATTGCACATCGCTGCCTGAATGTGGTTGTGTTGAACAAGAGAGACAAATGCTGTCAAATCATTGACATAGCCATGCCAAATGACATGAATATCATTAATAAAGAGGCTGAAAAAAAATCACAAAGTACTTCAAACTGAAAGTGGAGTTAGAATGACAATTTGAAATACAAGAGGGTAATGTAAAAGTGATATTAGCTGTAATTGGGGGCATTAGGGTCAATACCATTGAAACTTCAAGACTTCTTAAAGCAGTTGGGAATACCATTCAAGATTGGTGTCATACAAAAATAAGCCTTTATAGGTACTGCACACATTTTAAGGAAAGTATTACCTGTCTGAAGTTCTTGTGACTTGACAGATGACTAAATACTCTGGTGCATTCTGCATCTACACCACATGACAAAGTAATAATGATAATAATCTTTTATACTATTCTTTTATCCTTTTATTTGTTTCAGTCATTTGATTGTGGCCATGCTGGAGTACCACATTTAGTTGAAGAAATTGACCCCAGGACTTATTCTTTGTAAGCCTAGTACTTATTCTATCAGCCTCTTTTGCTGAACTGCTAAGTTATGGGGATGTAAACACACCAGCATTAGTTGTCAAGCAATGGTGGGGGGACAAACACAGACAGAAACATATACACACACACACACACACACACACATATATATATATATGAAACCCGGGTCCGTTCGTGCAACAGATCACGATGAGAGGGATAACTTCCCTTGGCAAAACAAACAGGACACAGTAGTGTGTCGATAAGCCAGCTGGAGGAGATGTCCTCCTGGGGCTAAAAGCAACAGTAACATCCACCCCTAGGGGTCAGCCACACTTAAGTGGCAATATACTTCACTTTATCGTGCAGTTACTGTTAATACTTCATTTAGAGAATTAACATTGCTTATATATACACACACACACACATATATATATATATATATATATATATATATATATATACACATACATGACGGGCTTCTTTCAGTTTCTGTCTACCAAATCCACTGGCAAAGCTTTGGTCATCCTGAGGCTATAGTAGAAAACACTTGCACAAGGTGCTATGCAGTGGGACTGAACCCAGAACCACGTGGTTGGTAGGCAAGCTACTTACCACTTAACCATTCCTGGAATTCTTAAGGCAGGGGCTAGTTGATAACATTGACCCCAGTACTTGACTGGTACTTATTTCATCAACTCCAAAAAGATGAAAGTCAAAGTCAACCTCAGCGGAATTTGAACTCAGAACCATAAAAATGGATGAAATGCTACCAAGCATTTTGTCCAGTGTGCTAATGATTCTGCCAGCTTGCCACCATATAATGATAATTATTATTATTGTTGTTTCTATTATTATTATGATTATTATTATTATTATTAGTATTATCATTATTCCAATGAGGTCAACTTTACCTTTCATTCTTTCAGGGTCAATAAAATAAGAACTAGTTAAGCACTGGAGGTGATGTAATTGATTATCCTCGTTTCCCAAATTCTAGGCCTTGTGCCTATAGCAGAAAGGATTATTGTTATTACTATTATTATCATCATCATCATCATCATTATTTTTGTTATGATGATGATTATTATTATTATTATTATTATTATTATTATTATTATTATCATTATTATTATTTAAGGCAGTGAGCTGACAAAATGATTAGGTGCCATTAGCGGCATTTTGTCTGTCACCACGTTCTGAGTTCAAATGCTTTTCATCCTTTCGGGGTTGATAAAATAAGTACCAGTTGAGTACTGTGGTTGATGTAATCGGCTTACCCCCTCCCCCAAAATTTCAAGTCTTGTGCCTGTAGTAGAAAGGATTATTATTATTATTATTATTATTATTATTATTATTGAGTGAGAGAGCTGTGCATACCAGTAGTAGTAGTAGTGGTATGAAGGCATTTTTCTAGTCTCTTTGAGATATGATTTATTCAAGCATTAGCAAAGGTAATTTCCTTTGGAGTACTTGTAAGAAGAATTGTAATTACCTAAGGAAAGCTTGTCCTTAATACCTGGAGGTAGACATTTAAAAAAAATGGTTTGTTTCGCAAACATCTAAAATTCTATTTACCCACATTATATTTTCACATCAAAAATGGGTATCACACATAATTACGCTACGCAACAAAACATTACAATGGCTTGAAAAACAATATGAAATTAAAAGAAACAATTAAATGTATAAAAAAAGCAGAAGAAAACGAGCACTTTAGAGAACATTCAATTGAAGTAATGCCATAAATGCCCATATAAATAATGTGGAAGACACAGACAGTAATAACAACAACAGCAGTAGCAACTATTTGACAATACCAAACCTTACCTCAATGCAAAATGAACTGATGGAAATTTAAGATCTATTCACAGTTATAACATCAAAAATAGAAGAAAAGGGGAAACAATGTGAAAGGGGAATTATTTTGTGAAACCAAACAGCATTTCTTTACCATAGATGATAATCGAGAAGGAAAAGAGAAAAATTATATACCTCTGCTTAAGGAAAAATGGAAACGGATTTCATTTTCCCTCACGTCAAGTGGTGCAACAAGCTTTCCAAGATATATTTCCTTTTTTCTTTTATTCTTTTACTTGTTTAAGTAATTTGACTTCAGCCATGCTGGAGCACCTCCTTAAAGTGTTTTTCAGTTGAAGAAATTGCCCCAGGATTATTCTTTGTAAGCCTAGAACTGATTCTACCAGTCTCTTTTGCTGAACCACTAAGTTACGGGGACATAACACGCTGACATTAGTTGTCAAGCGATGGTGGTGGGATGGACACAGACACAAAGACACACAAAAACATAAATATATATGCATATATATATGTGTGTGTGTGTGTGTGTGTGTGTGTGTGTGTGTGTGTGTGTGTGTGCTTCTTTCAGTTTCTTTCTACCAAATCCACTCACAAGGCTTTGGTTGGCCCAAGGCTATAGTAGAGGACAATTACCTAAGGTGCCACACAGTGAAATTGAACTTGGAATCATGTGGTTGGGAAGCAAGCTTCTTACCACACAGCCACGTTTGCACCTATGTGCCATGTCTACACTTATAGACAACTATCTGGAGAAGTTGTTTCAATTGAATAGAGAAAGATGGGGCACTATTTTGCTTTGCCTTTAAAACTGAGGACAGTCAAAAAACAGACAGAAATTGTTGGACATGTCTTTGACTGTATATTTTGCACCAGTATAAAGGTGAAAGAAATGCAAAAGTCGCAATAAGAGACATGGAAAAAGACATAGATCCATAGCAAGCAGCGATTTTTGTGTTGCAGTAAAGAAGAATTGTCAAATCAGGAATAATGAAAAGTGATCTGCAGCAAGGCATCAGTAAAATGGATTTGCAAGTCTCAATAACCTCTGAATACTTCTGGAACTGTGCCAAACAGAAGGCACTGATATAGAGGTCATACAATTAAGGAGACAGAGGAGAAAGCCTACTTGCCTTGGAGTTGAATATGTAGAAGAGCTGTAAAAAATTAAGCAAAAGTAAGGAAAACAAGGAAGATGAAGAGCAACAGAAAAAAAATACAGTTTCCAGAGAACCATGGAAATAGTAAAGAAGATATCTTTAGGTCTAGAATCAGAAGTAAATGAGCAAACACCACATCTAATGGTACCAACTTGTAGTGGATGGCAGTGAGGAAGAAGTAATAATTACTGATCAGCATTTCTAAGCAGAAGGAAAAAGAAAAAAAAAAATTGCAGAAAATGAAAATATGGCATAAAACGAAAAAATTGCAGAAAATGCAAATATGGCATAAAATGATAAAAATAAGTGAGGAGGAACAATTTCTTACAAATGATAACAAAATCCTTCTCCTGTAATATATCAAAGAAAATGAAGAGAACAAAGATGAAGTAATATTATTTTTTGAAAATCAAATACAGTTAATAGACACATCTCTCTCTCTCTCTCTGGTACCATGGATTTTCTGAAGAAATTGGAATGATACAACAATTAGGTTTAGAATATAAACAGCATGTAAACAAGAGATTTTCTAGTAAAATATAAACCAAGATATAACACCAAATTTAAAAGGGAATACACTCAGGATGCTGGTGTTTTCCAATCCCAAATGTCTCAGAAAATGCTCACTGGTGCATTTGATTACACTTGAACACGATCTGAAAAATGGTTAAGTGAAGAGGATTATGGAGTGACCCAACTCAATCTAGCCAGAAAATTTTCATATTCTTTTATTCTTTTATTATAATTTTTTCTATTTATTTCCTTGCAAATATGTGTGAGTATTATTTATGGATTTTTGTGTGTGTGTGTGTGCGTGTGTAGGTGCAAGCATAGCTATCTCGTAAGAAACTGGCTTGTCAGCCACATGGTTCTAGGTTCAGTCCCACTGTGTAGCAAATTAGGCAAGTGTCTTCTACTATAGCCATGGGCTGACCAGAGCCTTGTGAGGGAATTTGGTAAATGGAAACTGAGAGAAGCCCACTTGTTGTTTATTTATATATACTATATATACATACATACATACATACATACATACATACACACATATATATATATATATATTTTTGAATGTGTGCCTTTGGGTCTGTATTTGTCCTCCACCACCACTTGACAACTGGTGTTTATGTGTTTCCATACCTCTAACTTAGCAGTTCCGTAAAGAGACTGATAGATTTGTGATTTGTCCTCTTTCCTGCTTATGTATCTCATCATCATCATCATCATCATCGTTTAACGTCCCTTTTCCATCCTGAGATGGGTTGAATGGTTTGATTGAGATCTGCAGAGCCAGTGGCTGTACTAGGCTCCAATCTGATCTGACAATGTTACTACAGCTGGATGCTCTTCCTAACGCCAACCACTCTGAGAGTGTAGTGAGTACTTTTTATGTGCCACCAGCACAGGAGCCAGTCAGGCAGGCCTGGCATCGAGCACGTTCAGATAATGATTTTTACATGCCATTAGCATGGGAGCCAGTCAGGGAGTACTGGCATTGGCCACGTTCAGATGGTGCTGTTTAGATACCACAGGCACGGGAGCCAGTCAAAGGCTTGTCAAAGGCTTTCTCCAAACCTGTCAAAGGCTTTCTCCATGTCAACAAAAGCCAGGTACAGAGGTATATGTATATATATATATATATATATATACACACACCGATTTGTGTATTTGTTTTGCAAGATTCTTGGTGTGAAAGCATGTGTCAAAACAGATTTTGTTATACTTGGGAATGGTCATTTTTGTCAGTTAAACACATGCACACACACACACACACACACACACACACATATATATATATATATATATATATATATATGTATGTATGTGTGTGTGTGCAACATACATTCATACCCTATACTTTGTAAGTATATATATGCATGTGTGTGGGTGAGAGAGAGAGAGAGAGAGAGAGAGAGAGAGTGTGTGTGTGTGTGTGTGTGTGTGTGTGTGTGTGTGTGTGAGTTTGTTTGTGTTTGTGTTTGTGATGTCTCATGCTCTGTTTATATAATATGCCTTCTACTTTTATGGTTCTTCCTTTGGCGTCACTTTGGCTGTTATTTTGTGATGCTTTTGTTTCATCTTATCGTTATCTTTATCACATGCAATCATTTATTCCCTTGCCTGTCTTGATGGTGTGCAGGTGGTTGGCAAACCTTCTTGTCCCCATGTCCATTAAACAAAATCAATTCTCCAGAGAAACTCTTTGACATCCTTTAAGTAGGATAAGGGTTTCTTTTTTCATTTCCCTCTTCTTTTCCTCTTTCCCCTTTTATCTCTCTTTCCTTTTCTTCCTCTGTTTCAATCCCTTGAATATGTTGATTAATTTATTGTCATATATATTTAACATCCAAATAGCATTCCATATTTGCTCTCTCAACTGGAATTGAGACAAGAGGGTCACCGTGCATTATATACTTTTTGTGTGAAAAATCCTAAATGTTAAATTTTGCTCTTAATTCTCCTGAAGGAAATGGTCCTTTTACATGATGTAATTGTTTTGTACATAAAGGGTGCAGAGCATTGCACCGAGAACCAGCTGGTGGAGAATCTGCCTAGGGTTAAACGAGTAGTAACATTCAACTGCCACTTTGATGTGGCGGCTTGCTAATTGTTTTGTTCATCAATAAAAAAAACATATGTGAAACAGCTGTAGTGAACCTCAGCCCATTGTGTTATTATCTATACTACAT
>NC_068981.1:162232625-162247628 GCF_001194135.2 Octopus bimaculoides
TCTGAGTGGTTGGCGTTAGGAAGGGCATCCAGCTGTAGAAACTCTGCCAAATCAGACTGGAGCCTGGTGTTGCCATCCGGTTTCACCAGTCCTCAGTCAAATCGTCCAACCCATGCTAGCATGGAAAGCGGACGTTAAACGATGATGATGATGATGTGCGTGTGTGTGTGTGTAATATATGTATATAAACGGTTAGCTGAGTTAGAGGTTAAAAAAACCGTCTAAGGGATAGAAGTATCCATTACACTACCAGTATATTACTTATGTTTAACCATAGGCATACATATGCAAGTATATTATGCTCATAAATTATAGGTAAAGACAAGGATAAACATGGAATTATCAAGAATTAATATTTAAAGAAAACAGAAAATGGAGAAATATTAATGAACAACGATTGACTTACATCAATTATTCTTTATTAATTTAATACAAATAGACTGCATCCCATCTAACAGCTGTTTCTGCTTTCAATGTTGTATGGTATTGCCATTGGTATGTTATAAATATTTATCATATTTGGTAATAAAACTGATCTGAAACATGAAGCTTCATCAGAGTGAAGAATAAATAAAGAAAAGCATAAAGAAGAAAAAGGGAAAAGTTGAAAAGTTGCCCTTTTTCTTCACTAAGCTCTTCTTCTTTATTTATTCTTATATATATTGGTTAAATAAAATGAGACAATAGAGCCAAGGCAGTATGAAATTTCTAGGACATTGTATAAAGAGAAGGGTAGTCTTACAACTGTTCCAGGGATATAAAAGATATCAGAAAGTTAAATAGAAGGAAATAGTGGAGTTATTAATACCTGCACACTATCCATTTGTTATAACAAAATATGAACTCCTATCGGAGCTTATATACTTTGGACAAGAAGCCTTTTTACCCATTCTATACAACACATTCCTTGGATAATAGAACAGCAAGTTTAACATCCAACATATATTTTTATTTTTATTATTATATTTCCCTTTATACCTCCTATATCTCTCCCTTTCCAAAATAACTTCTTATATTGAACTCTACTATTTCCTGCTATTTAATTCTCGTATATCATCTCTGATGATGGGATATCTTTTATATCCCTGAAACAGCTGTAAGACTACCCTCCTGTTTATAAAATGTCCTAGAAATTTCACACTGCCTTGGCTTTGTTGTCTCATGTTATTTAATCTATACATTCTCACACAGGACCCACATTAGACTCCTTACTCTTACTATTATCGAACCAGGAGTCTAACAGTGGTCCTTAATAAACACAATATATGTTTTTATGTGCTACTATTAGTTTCATATACTGAGAGCATGCCAGTCAGTATTTTTTAACACATCTGGTGTCCTGCACAATCTTCAGTGACTGAAGATTGTAGCACATAAAAACATATATTGCGTTTATTGAATAATATTTATCTCTCACCAGATGGAGTGCTTTTTTGTGGATCTTGCCATCATGGAACAGTATGCTATATGTGTCTCTTTGTGTGTGTGTATTTATATATGTGTATATGTGTTTATATGTATGCATATTTGTATGCTTATGTATTTATAAGTGTGTGTGTGTGTGTATGTTTGTACACGTGTGTGCCTGTACCTATAAAATTCTTAATATGTCCTTCTATATATTCTATTATGTCTCTTAGCACTCCCTTCATATTTGTAAATGCATTTTTTTGTTGTTGCACTCCACATTATCCTTTCTTTCTTTGCAACCCCTTGTGAGTTCTTCAGGCCCTTGTGGCTAATAAAGAAAAGCTTATTATTATTATCATTATTATTGTCGTATTTATATTTTTAATTATATTCTTAATGCTCTGGTGGATTATGCATATAAATCTTTTGTGTCATCAAAGCAAACTATACTGAAGGTTTTTTTTTTTTCAAAGGCTGAAAATTGCATGCTTACATGTTTCTCTATATGTGCGTGATTGTGTGTTATCAACCTCCACCTCGTATGTGTGTGTGTGTGTGGATGTATGTGTGTGTATAGATGTGTGTATGTGTTTCATGCATATCTATGATATGTGTTTATATATATGTGTATGCTTGTATATTGGTGTGCAAAGTGGTTATTGATCTACTTGCCTATACTACAGTACAAACACCAGCTCAGACTTAGAGCAACAGTTATCTATCACTTTCTAACATAAATCAGCTGAGCTAGCACCAGTGACCATCAAACAGAATTAGTTGCCTGGAGAAACACAACACACACATACATACAACACTTACATGAAATGCATGGTAACCATTTGAAATATAGGAGAATATATGTAGCATCAGAGTAAAAAGAAACCAGTCAAAAGGGAACTGCAGTTAATCAGAAAATAAAACAGCTTGGTCAAGTTTTACACCACAAAAAATATACCAGGAATTTTCTCCCCTTGCATTAACCTCTTCAACTATTAAGGAACATATATGCATTAGTCATTCTACTGTCATAAGCAGCACACTCTTAACAATTTGTTATTGTTGTTGCTGATGTTGCTATTCCCCCACTACCTCCATATATGTTTACCTTTTCTTTTTTACATTTTCTTTCTCCTATAGTGAACCTATTTCTCATATATTTATGTTGCTTAATACAGTAAACTCTCTCCTATTCGATACCACCAAGTATTGCTAAGTTTTCTGGATATCTGATCATCATTTTTTAGATTTCCACATCATCATCATCATCGTTTTAACATCTGCTTTCCATGCTGGCTTGGGTTGGACGGTTTGACTGAGGACTGGCAAGCCAGTAGGCTGCACAAGGCTCCAATCTGATCTGGCAGTGTTTCTACAGCTGGATGCCCTTCCTAATGCCAACCACTCTGAGAGTGTAGTGGGTGCTTTTTACATGCCACCAGTACAGGAGCCAGTCAGAGTACACTGGCATCGACCACATTCAGATGGTGCTTTTTATGTGCCACCTGTACAGGAGCCAGTCAAGGGCACTGGCATTGACAACATTTAGATAGTGCTTTTTACATTCCACCTGTACAGGAACCAGTCAGGGTCGTGCTTTTTACGTGCTGCAGTATGTTACAAAACTCATTAAAAAATCTTGATATATGCATCAATATTATCATTAATAGTCTGATTATCTTTCATCTTTTATTTCTTATTTGTTTCTGTCATTAGACTGTGGCCATGCTGGGGCACTGCCTTGAAGAATTTTAGTTCAACAAATCAAACCCAGTACTTATCATTTTTTAAAGCCTGGTTTCTTTTGTTGAACTGCTAAGTGAGGGGGGCGTAAACAAACCAACACTGGTCACCAAGTAGTGGAAAGTGAGGGAGACACTTATCTAACGTGCTGCACAGTGGGACCGAACCCAGAACCACGTGGTTGGAAAGCAAGCTTCTTACCACACAGCCATGAAATGAAATAAATAGGAAGAAATGTAAAATATTATTTAAGTAAAGCCCAGGGCTTGAAATCATATCATTAGGAAGCAAACTTCTGAAAACACTCGGTCATACCTGCACCTCACTTTATTTAATTATCAGGAACAGGTACACCAGCTATTTGGGAATGTTATTTGAAATGGACTGGTATTATCTCCCAAGTGAGATTCATTAATCATCTGTTTAAGACTATTTATTTAAGATCAAAGACTTTTGAGTGGAGACATAATTGATGATTAGTTGGAGAACTTATCACAATTTTGGGAGTGGATTCCAATAATCTTCCTACTTTCTGTTCAAATCCTTTACCATTTCTTCAGTATGCTTCCTTTGGTATAAGAAATATAGCAGTATCCATACTCTTGCTTCTCTCTCTCACTCACTCACACTCACACACACACACACACACACACTAAAATTTGAAATTTCTTTTAACACTATTTTCTGTCAAATATGACAAATATTTATTACTTTCAGAATCTTTAGAACTAGAGAAATTGTGTTGTGTTATTTGGTTTGGCCCTATATGTTCTGCTGGAGGCGCAATGGCCCAGTGGTTAGGACAGCAGACTCGCGGTCATAGGATCGCGGTTTCGATTCCCAGACCGGGCGTTGTGAGTGTTTATTGAGCAAAAACACCTAAAGCTCCACGAGGCTCCGGCAGGGGATGGTGGCGAACCCTGCTGTACTCTTTCACCATCAACTTTCTCTCACTCTTACTTCCTGTTTCTGTTGTGCCTGTAATTCAAAGGGTCAGCCTTGTCACACTGTGTCACGCTAAATATCCTCAAGAACTACGTTAAGGGTACACGTGTCTGTGGAGTGCTCAGCCACTTGCATGTTAATTTCACGAGCAGGCTGTTCCATTGATCGGATCAACTGGAACCCTCGTTGTCGTAAGCGACGGAGCGCCAACATATGTTCTGCATTCAAAGTCTGCCAGTATAGGCTTTGCCTATCATCTTTCTACAGTCATGGAGTGTCAAGATTTTTCCTTCCTAGGTTCCTTGCCTTATGTAGGTGGATTGTCCTTATTTATTTCTGTACTAAATTTTTAACTCATTTTAATGAAACTGTTAAACTGTCCATAGTTTGTCTACCCTATGTGAAAGGCTTCTCTGAAAAGATACAAAAGATATGCGGCCCATATGACATCGGGAAAGTATTCAAAAGTAATACAACACTTCGCAAATATTTTCTTTGAGTAAAACCACCAATAGAAGAGAATATGACCAAGAACTGCATGTACTCCATCCCATGCAGCTGTGGTAGGTTATACAAATGCAAAACATACCGCCCTCTCAAAATAAGGGTAGAGGAACATCGCAAAGCTGTGACACAGGGAGACATTGATAAATCGAGTATAGCTGATCATATATGGAAAAATGGAGACCACCTCCCCCTGTGGGATGAAGTTAAAATAATAGACAGAGAACACCACTGGAAAATATGAAAACTAAAAGAAGCAGCACATATGCTAGAATACAACAACCTCCTAAGCTGACTGAGTGCAGATATAAGTAGCATATGGGAACCAGTATTAAGGAAGGATAGGAGAATATTAGATTTATAAGCCCTAAATTCACTCCATAATTGCCCATGGGCATATGGTGTAGTGGTTAAGAGCGCGGGCTATTAACCCCAAATTAACCCCAAGATTCCGAGTTCGATTCCTAGCAGTGACTTGAATAATAAAATCAAAAAATACCTTAGGAATGAGAACTCGGGTTCGAAATTTCCCCAAGGCACCTGATGAAGGCTGGAGGGTTACACACACACACACAAACACGTGGTAAGCAGCTTGCTTACAAACCACATGGTTCTGGGTTCAGTTCCACTGCGTGGCACCTTGGGTAAGTGTCTTCTACTATAGCCTCGGGCCGACCAAAGCTTTGTGAGTGTTGATTTGGTAGACGGAAACTGAAAGAAGCCCATCACATACATGTATATATATATATGTGTGTTGTGTGTTTGTGTTTGTGTTTGTGTGTCTGTGTTTGTCCCCCCAGCATGTGTGTTTATGTCCCCGTAACTTAGCGGTTCGGCAAAAGAACCGATAGAATAAGTACTAGGCTTACAAAGAATAAGTCCTGGGGTCGATTTGCTCAACTAAAAGGGGTGCTCCAGCATGGCCACAGTCAAAAGACTGAAACAAGTAAAAGAGTAAAGAGAGAGAGAGATATATTCATATATTCATACATAATTGTGATTGCTACATCTTCACAGATGATTGCTTCCTCATTGTCAACAGCATTCCTGACTTCATATCTATGACTTCTCAGATGACTATTTAGTCCTGTTGCAGTTCTGTGAACTTCCACTGGTTAGGTCTGCACATGTCACCACTTTTCCATTACCATAGGATTTTCGTTAGATACAATGATAAATAAAGTCACCATAAAAGAGATATCTATATGTCATTGGATTATAGTGATAAACACTTGTACAACAAGAGAACCACTGTATTAGTCTTGTGATTACTTCCTAGTGATAGGCTGAAGTGAGATGACCAGTCATCACATGAAACTGTAGGTTTTACATCAGTGGCCCTTTCCTGGAAGGGCAATGTGACAACAGCTAGGGGTCCCTCACTACCAGTAATTTTACTGCATTCCCTGACACAAACCAAAGATATTTCTGTGTTCTTATAGTCAGATGGACTGTCATCACATGTACTAGTAAATCCATAGCTGGGACCTTGACAGGTGCTACTACTTGTGGCCAAAGTAGCCCTCAGAACAATAATGGCTAAGAGATGATTCCACACTCGTTAGAACCTGGAACTCCTGAAACAGAGCCCTACCACAAGATGCAGTTTAAAGCTATACCCAGGACACACACATATACATACATACATACATACATATATACATACATTCGTTTTGTAACCCTCTTTCATACAATGTTTTGTATTGTATGTATATGCAAAAGGATTATTCTTTTCCTACAGTAGTTTTGTTTTTATTCCATGCTCTCACTGCATTATCAACACTGTCAAACACAACTGTGTGCACTTTGGATAAACACAGCATTTACATTATCTATTGAATTGAAAGTACTCTACATATTACATATCTGGTGTATAATACTGGGATATGAGTTATGTATTTGTTTATATGGTTTTTCATAATTCCCAGTGCACTTACTTATTATAGGGATTTCTTTTAGCCCTCACAGTCTTGTTATCTCAATTTCTAAATCGTTATGTTTGGAAGATTTCTCCACTTATTTTAGAGATACATCATTGCCTGTTGGCACTGATGTTTTGATTAGGAAGCACTTTTTTCTTTTCTGATGGTTATTGATATCAACATCCAGTCAATTATTCTTGATTTTTCACGACACCATGGATTGGTATATTCCAGAACATTACTACTTTATCATTTTCTGAGACGTGTTCTGATATATATTCACCACCAATTTATTTTCCCTTGATATTCCATAATGCTAACCAAAATTACGAGGGGGTACTGAAAGGTTCCTGGTTTTGAGTAAAACAAAATACAGAAGAATCAGTTAATTATGATTTTATTCAACATATTCTCCTCTCAGATTCACACACTTATGGCAGTGGTTCTTCAGTTTTTCAAAGTCCTGTAAAGGAACTTGGAAAGGTGGGCCTCCGTCCAGGCCTTTCGTGATATCCTTAAAGACAGGAACTTTTCAGCATCTTCATGTATAGTGTTTGAAAACCTACAACTCTGTTGTGTATGTCAATGTATTATTTCTTGGAAAAGACTGAGGGATCAGAGGCAAAGTGTCTAACCATTTCTTTCCTAACTCCAGATATTCTACAGGTAATTAATATAGTCTTACTTACTATGTACCTAAGCATTTTACTCTCTGTGGAGCATAGGCTATCAACAACTGTTCCCCACTGTTCTTGACTCTTGGCTGACATTTCTACTTCTTTTCAGCTAGATCCCTGCTTTTTCAACTCTGCCCCAGTATCCTGCCCATATGTTTTCCTGAGGGAAAGCCTTCCATTCCTAGGACTTGGGTGAATTTTCATTGATGCCTTTGTAATTTTGCTTTTTTCTAGGTAGTGGTGTTGATCCCGATGTAAACCCATCTTTTACTCCTGGGAAGAAGTGGTCCATGTTAGTCTGGCCTGTTTTTCAACTGTCCAGCATCGGATAATGGGGGGGGGGGTCTTACTAGGTGTTTATTAAGTGGTGTCAAAAAGTTCCTTGACTAGTTATGTTTAATAAAAAAAATAACTTATTTGCCTAAATTTTAATATTATCTCCTTTGAAATAGTAATCTTGCACAGCAACAGTCCTAACATTCCTGCCACTTTTGGAATTCATCCTGAAAGTCATTTTCCCTAAGTGAGTCAAGGACCTTCTGCAATTTTCTCTTGACCTTGATAACGATCTTAAAACAGTGACCTTTGAGCTGCATTTTCATCTTTGGGAAGAGATGGAAGTCCACAGGTGCTAAATCTGGTAAATAGGGCAGGCGTGGAAGTGACACCATGCAATTTTTGGTGAGAAACTCACAAATGAAGAGAGCTCGGTAACAGGGTGTATTGTCATCATGAAGAATCAAATTTTTCATACTCCTCAGATTTGGTCACTTTTGCTGAATGACTTTAAAACATCATTGTTTTAAACACTTTAAAACATAATTGATTATCCTCCATCAAAACTGATGAATTTATTCCACATTTCTTGGGGTGAAGCTCTTGGCAGGTCTTCCAGAGTGTTCATCATCTTCCAGGTATGTTCTTCTGCTTTTGAAGCTCCTGTGCCACTCAAAACATTGCGTTTGACCAATTGCTTCATTGCTGCAATCTTGCCAAAGTATGCTCAATGTCTCTGTAACAGACTTCCCAAATTTAATGCAAAATTTCACATTGGCTCTTTATTCCAACTTCCTGTCCCTGGTAACATCGCAAACTCCAGCATACACATGATCACAAAACACAAATTCCACAATTTGCAATGTAAACACTGCAATGTCACTTGGCACACTGCCTCATAATGGTCACTTCTAGCTCTCACTGCGCATGCAACTGTGTGTTGCCATCTGTTGGGGCACCACAGAATTAGTTCAGGACCATTTTGATATCACCTCATATACTCTGCTGGCTTAATTCTCAGGGTCATTGCAGCACTCAAACCACCACATCATAACAAGGGCTAGACCTTGTGGTAGTCTGTTTCATTAAATGCTTTTGGTGAGAAGACTTCGATTTTGTGCTGAAATCAAGAATATTTCAGTCTCAGCTTTACATATTTTTTTGTATATTCATTTTCATTCTGTTTATTTATTTGGTTTTTTTTTGCTTTTTTTTCAGGTATTGGATACATGATAAATTTTTTTTACAATTACTTGTGATGGCATACTGCAACTTCACCTTGAACCTTTTTACAATTTCAGTGGCTATTTCTTAATTTCTTTTTCAACACAATCTGTCATTTCAGCTTTTATTTAGTATTTTTGGTGTCCTTTAAAGCAGAACAGTGTTTTTTTTTGTTTTTTTTTTGTATCCTTGCTTTTTCGCAGTTTGTATAGTTTTATTGAATATTTTTTACTTGATATATTTGTCTTATAGTGGGTATTTTCTAGTTTCTGGTTGCATAAGGCCCATACCACCTTGTAATTATGATAAATAATCTTTCAATGTCAGATTTTGGGAGAGGCAGTTATCATTTTCCTTGTTTTCCTGTCTAGACTTGTTAGTTTATTTAGCATCCAATTCTGAATTATAACTATAACTTATTATTCAGACATCTAGAGCATTAATGCTTATATTAGCTCTGTTTTAAATATTAATCTAATGTGTATACAATATACCTTCTTAATCTTTTCTTTCATTTATATCGTTCATTGTCTAATGAAATGGGTTCTGAGCTTTCATTAGTCCTTGTTAGGTCTAATTCTCTAATCCCTGTTTCTTTATTTAGTATGAAATTAGTGTTGTTATTTTTTCTCTCTTCAACGTGACATTGATGCATTTTTCTCATGTCAATCTGACATAATTTTTTTATAATAAAGCCATATAATTTTTGCAACAATCACTCTAGTTATTTATCATTTGCTGCCTACAATTCAAGGTCATCCATATACAAAAGGTGCAGCTACTGGGTAGAAAAGAAATAGAGAGAGGGAGCCCTCTTGGAATATTCCATTTCTAAATGGGATGGAGGTTAGTTTTTATAATTCCTACTTTTTGCAAGTATCTATACAATTATTTGCTATATACTTGATGTACCTACTTATTATTGCTGCTTACTCATGGCTAGTAACCCCTGGATCCATTAATGGGAACACTGTTAAAAGCTTTCTGGTAGTCAATCCATTCCATGCCATGTGCAGATATTTCATTCTTCTTCATCCATCTTCAGCTTTGGCACTGATGATCAGTAATTGATCTTCACAACTATATAAGTTTTTGCAGCATCCATTCTATACTTCAGGAAACAACAGATTTTTTTCCAAATATTTATTCTCTGTGATTTTATGGTAGCTAAGGCTTTGTAAGCTTTAAGAATTCCTTGGAAGTCAGGCTATTTATCTGTAATACAGAAATTAATTAAGCTCAGACCACTGGTAGAACACTTAGCACAAGATACAAACAAGGTCACTATGCTCTTCCATCAGACAATTTTGACACATTAATAAACAGAATTGCATGCTCAACCTAGGGTACTCTAATTTTGGTACCAAGACAGGAAGGACAATAACAAGCATGCTGCTTCCTTCTGAGGATGGGATTTTGCACCTGAAATACAAAGGTTTTTGTAAAACTTTCTGCATTGTTGGAAGCTTTTTTATTTTCCTTTTCTTTTTCTACTTCTGTTCACAATGCTTCAAGCAAACTACAATGCTCTTATATACAAAATTAAATTAAATTTAGCTCTTGAAGCCAAGATGAACAAAATACAGGATGAAATTATGGAATACATTGAACAGTGAGGTCTATCAACAAGGAAAAGCAACTGGAGATGATTGTGTGAAGTACAATGCTAACATGAAAGTGAACTGGTAGTTTGACATTAGCCTTTGAACAAAGGAAGATGAAATGGAAGACAAAGTAAGTTGTAGTAAGTCAGAAGTCAAAATTAAAGAAGCAGGCCCATTTAGTGGAATAGAATCCAGGGAACCTTTGTAAAGGTATTGTGACAAGGTTAGAACTGAACAGAGAAGGGGAAGAAGGAGGCTACAACAAGGAAGAAAAGATAGGAGAGAGAAAGAAAGGTGGAGAGAGAGAGAGGGGGAGAGAGAGAGAAGACAAAGCAAGTAGAGGTGGTTATTGAGAAATGCAGTAACGATTTTTCTATTTGATGAAGATTATCAAAATGAAGAGAAATTAATTAAGCATGGACTACAGGTAAAACATATATGACAAGATATAAGAAGGTTACTATACTCTTTCATTAGCTGTTGAATGCATGTCAAGGTCATTTCAGCATATCAATCAACAGACCTACACACATATCTCAGCTCACCAGAGTTTTGGTGTTAACAGGAAAGCAACAAGTATACAAAATTATACAAAAAAATTAGCTCTTAAGACTTAGATAAACTAAATGCAGAATGATGTTACAAGACATGCTAAACAGTGGGAGTCTTTTAACAAGAAAAAGAAAAAGTATAGCCACAAACTGGAGACGATTGTGCAAGGTGTAATGCACATCTTTGTGGTTCTCGTCACTGCATGTCAAAATCTTTAAAAAAATTTTTAATGTATCATATAGATGTAATTTTTGATGCAGAATCTGAATTTGTTATTCATTTATTCCAGAAAAATTTTTTGGAAATGTTACAGGTGTTCAAAGTTTCAGAATTTTCAGCCAATCAGAAAACAGCGTGTTCACTGCCTCTTCTATCATCTGTCACAGTAGCGAGAGGGGTGGGGGGCACTAGTATGTAAAATCATTAAACTAGCTTCAGTAAACAGTGAAAAACATTAAAAGATTCGCAAGCAAATGAAATATCTAAAAGCTACGAGCAAACCAATAGAAGTTGCTAGAAATAACAGTCAAAACATTGCTTAAAGCAGAAATAAGTTTAAAAACTCAAGAACGAAAGTTTGCAATACATTCTAGGATTTTTTAAAATAAATTATCTTTCTCATATCTCCTTCTCTGCCGAATGGTGTGTCCCACACCAGCGTTTGTTTCCATGCTTTAAAGATGTCCAAGTACTCTCAATTTGTTGATTACACTCAATTTGGTGGTAACATTTCTTGTGTGCATGTACAGCATCTTTGGTTACTATAGAAATAAAGTTCTTCACAATCAGCTATGGAACACGTGCTGCTTCTTTGCTTAGTATGCTAACAGAATTTCACGGTGATGTGTAAAATACTTGCTTCTGATTGGCTAAAATACCTGAATTTTGCAAATTTTAAAGGCTAATAACTTTTTAATTATGATTTTATAGGAAAAAGGAATTTCATAATTAGTATACAAAACTTAATTCATACACCAAATTTGAAAACATTTGGAACAAACAAAATTGTAGATAGTGATGATAACCTCAAAGATTCTGTAATGCTAATAGGAAAGTTAGTAGGTATTTGATCTGTAGTTTATTATTATTGTTGTTGTTGCAGTTGTTACTACTGTTGTTGTTGTTTCTTGCCCTGGCAAGATGTGTTTTTACAAGCTCAGAAGGCATTGGTTTATTATTACATTCTTACTGAAGGGGAAATTTGTTTTTCCAGATTCTCTTGAAAGAGAACAATTTTGGAAGCCCCAGAGGTCTTTAAAAGTCTGATTCACTATATATATATATATATTACAGAATATTTCTGAATATATTTTTTTTTCTTTTTATAATTGAGCTAAGTGAGTGTGGACTAAACATAGTCACAAAACGTGGCTCACAGGCCATATGCTTGATACCAGTGCCATAGAGGGTGTGCTATGTGGGTCATGCAGAGATTCAGTTGTATTATTTAAAAGAGCGCCTTGCACTGGATATGGGCAGCTCTAGCAAAGATATTTTTAAAACTGTGTAGAAGAATTTTGAGCCCTGGTATAGCTTTTATGTCTGGTTCATGTTCTTCTTTATCATAGCCAGTTTTTCCAATTATTATTGGTACTATTTTCACCTTTAAGCCCCCACATCCTGCTTATTTCAATTTCAAGATCTTTTTACTTTGACAGTTTCTCCACCTCCTTCCGGATGATGTTTTGTTCAGAAGGGATTGAGATAATTATTGGTTGTAGTTGCATTAAATTATGAAATAACCAACAACAGTTAATTTTTATCAAGATAACTTCAATGAAAATGTAGCAACTTTTTATACTTCCTAGTTAAATACCAGTGGCCAATTTCTGACAAAAAGAAACAAAAAAAAAAAAAAGATTTGGTTTCTAATTTTTTCATTTTCTTTTCCTTCATATTTTAATTAGCTTCTCTGTTAAATGTATTACATCCATCAAGAGTTGTTTCAATGGCATCTAATGAATAGCTTGAAAGAGGAGCATATTTTATAAATTTTCTTTCTTAATATCTAAAGATCAGAACTCTGTTTCAAAACATCTGAAGTCCCTTGATACAAAATCCTTTTATGATATCAAAACACTTCACTATTTCAAAATAACTGAAAGTCCCTGGTTACAAATTTTCATCACTATTTCAAAATGGCCTTAACTTCCTGACTACAAAACTCCATCACTAAATCAAAATGCTAAAAGTTTCTCTACACTTCATCAAAATACATCAAGTCCCTGGTTGCAAATCACTCCTTTTTATTAAAAATACTCCAAATCCCTGAGTATAAAACCTCTTGCATGTATCAAAACAGCCTAAAGTCCATAGATTATAAAAATCCTTTCTTTATAGCAAAATAATCTAACATATTTGGTTACAAAACCCCTTCACTATATTAACCCTTTGAGCCCTGACCTGAACCAACATCAAAACAAGCCACATTCAACTCAGAAAGGCAGTGGACATGTTTTATCATTCTATAGTCGTGGGGTGAATAAGCATGCTGATTGAATAAAAATAAATCATCGTACTTTAGTGTAGATGCACTCCACCAGTAGAGTGGTGCTATGGTATAGAGAAAAATAAGCCATCCACCGGTAAACTTGTGTTATGAGCTCAAAGAGTTAAAACATCTAAAACTGCGAGACACTCTTTTAAATAATATATTTTAAAATCTCCCTATTCTGTATAAAATAAAAAAAAACCCTCATAAATGTCAAAAGCTAAAGTTTCCACTATGTCACTGTCTTACTGGGTACTAAATTTTAATTGCTGTGAGAAGTGGGTAATTTTTAATCTCAGTAGGAATTATCCACCCTAAATGCATGTTTCTGCTGTACATATATGTTATAGAAGATTTTCAAATGGCTTGAGGAATCTTTTGACGAAATTTTGTTTTATATGATTCTGTTTATTTCAAGATTGATGATGAAAAGAGAAGATTATTAAAAAATGAATGATTAAAAAACAGTAAGTTATGTCTAATCATCTCTGTCTAATATGATATGCTCAACTTTCTTTTGTGGCATAACTACACAAAGTCACTGAATGTTAAATTCATGCATTTGGTAGCCAATGCAGGCAGTGGGCATTCATAATAACCATTTCAAATTTTGGCATGAGGCCAGCAATTTCAGGGGGAATGAATTAGTCGATTACACCAACCCCAGTATTTGACTGGTACTTTATTTTATCAAACCCAAAAGAATGAAAGGTAAAGTTGACCTCAGCAGAATTTGAACTCAGATCATAAGGAGCTGGAAAAAATGCTGCTAAGCATTTTGTTTGACATGTTAATAGTTCTGTCAGCTTTCTGCCTTAATAAATAATGGTTTTAAGTTTTAGCACAAGGCCAGCAATTTTTTAGGAAGAGGTGATTAGTTGATTTCATGAACCTGAGTACTTAGCTGATACTTTATTTTATCAACACCAACAGAATAAAAGTTAAAGTTGACCTCAAAAAAAAGTAAAGAGCCAGAAGAAATGCCATTCAGCATTTTGTTTGGCATGCTAATGATTCTGCTAGCTTGCCACCTTGGAATTTATTATAATAATGATAATAATATTCCACCATGGAATTTATGATAATAATATTTTCTACCATAGACACAGAAATAATAATGCCAGGAAAACTACAATAGAATTAGGAGTTGATACTCACTGAAAACTCTTTTAAACTCAGCTATCAACAACATCCAACCTACAAATGTTAGTGATTCACATTTTAACACAAGCTCACAGACATGCAAGCTGCTAATATTAAAGGAGTAATTAGAAGCCAATGGTTTTATACCCATATCAGATAAGTTTACAAAGTGTGTTTCTATGACTGTATACTTAACATAATTAATGTAATGAAGCAAAAAGATTCTTAGACAATTGAAATTATACCAGTAAAGTAAATGGAAAACAAAATGATATTAGGATTAATGACAATTGTTTCTAAAGAAAGGCAAAGGAGAAAATGTTTAAATTCAAATTGATTATATATGAAATGGATACATACAATGGCAATTGAGTCTAATTTCTGATAAGTATGGTGACATTTCTGAACACGTTTCAGTCTTATTAGACTTCCTCTGCAAATTATAATCTAACATGCAATTATCAAATCTTAGAATGACTGAGAGGATTTAGTGTTTTGGGTATAATTTTTTTTTT
>NC_068981.1:162249163-162251826 GCF_001194135.2 Octopus bimaculoides
TTTATTTATCATAATAAGATAAGAAAATTGAGAGATAATTTATAAATTATTATTTATTAATTATCGCTCTAATTTCTTATATTATAATATATACATATATATACACACACCCACACACATACATACATACACACACATACACACGCACATATATATATGTATATACATATATATATATACGAGGGGTTGCTGAAAAGTTCCTGGTTTGGGGTTAAAGAAAATATAGGCAGATCAGTTAATTATGATTTTATTTAACATATTCCCCTCTTAGATTCACACACTTACTGCAGTTTTCCAAAGCCCTGTAAAAGAACTCAGAAGGTTGGGCCTCTAACCAGGCCTTTCACAATACCCTTAAAGCCAGGAACTTTTCAGCACTCCCTCGCTGAACTACAAAAGTGCAGATGACAGGCAGTTCTGGAGCATACTGTTCTGATTTGAGTAATATTGGAGATTTACAATATGACATCACAACATACAAAAATGATAAAGTAGGAGAAAGAGAGAGAGAGGGAGAGAGAGAGAGAGAGAGAGAGAGAGAGAGAGAGAGAGAGGATAGATAGTCAAGCAGACAGGCAGACAGAATTCAATGTGTTTCGTGATTGTAGAATATTTCTTATGTGTTTTGTTATTGTAGACTATCTGCATTGTCTATTTTCTATTGTGGTCAGTGAAATAACAAGCTCAGATAGATTTAATAAACAAGACGGATCTCATAATGCCAATGTTGGTGTCTCCTAAAACATTGATGTCATAAAATGAATGTTATTAAGATCAGGTGTTTGTGAAGAAAACATGACCATTATTATATCAAAACAGAAATTTTCAAAAGAATAAGCCCTCACCTTTTTTTCCCTTTCTCTCTTTAAATAATACAATAACTAGTGAGCTGTGCATGTAGTCAAAGCTTGCTTCCCGACCAATTGGTTCTGGATTCAGTCCCACTGCATGGCACTTTGAGCAAGTGTCTTCTGTTATAGACTTGGGTTGGCCAAAGCTTTGAGAATGAATTTAGTAAATTTATAAGAAGCCCATTTTATATACATACATACATACACATACATACGTTTATATATGTATATATATAAACATGTATAAATATATATGTGTGTATGTGTGTGTATAAACACACAAGTATATGTATGTGGCTGTGTGGTAAGAAGCGTGCTTCCCAACCACATGGTTCCGAGTTCACTCCCACTACATGGCACCTTGGGCAAGTGTCTTCTACTATAGCCTCAGGCTGACCAAAGCTTTGTGACAAATAGAATAACATAAGTTTCAAATTTTGGCACAAGGCTAGCAATTTCAGATGAGGGTATAAGTCAATTACATCAACCCCAGTGTTCAACTGGTACTTGTTTTATTGATCACAAAAGGACAAAAGGCCAAGTCAGCCTCAGTGGACAAACAGAATATTAACCCTTTAGCATTCAAACCAGCCATATCAGACCCAAATATTCTACTTGTTTTGTGTGTGAACTGACCAGCTCATGCCTCTCACAACTACCCTGCAATGTCATTCTGAAAGTAAACAAGTATCATCATCAAAATACAAAGTTACAAGACAGTGTATGATTAATTAAAAACAATGTGTATAAATAAGCTATATATTTGACAGACTGATCTGAATACTAAAGGAGTAATGATTGGTTATGTATATGTACACAGGAAAGGAAGATTCACTGGAATGTCTTATTTTCAACATTGCTGGCTTAATATGTTCCCTAAATGTTTTTAATGATGGTATTGAGAAGTGACAGGTGTCACAAAGAAACATTCTTTATCACACAGCCATGTCTGTATCTATTAGGTTGTTCAGAAAATACTCTTTTACTCTTTTACTTGTTTCAGTCAGTGGAGGCGCAATGGCCCATTTGTTAGGGCAGCGGATTCGTGGTTGGAGGATCACGGTTTCGATTCCCAGACCGGGCATTGTGTGTTTATTGAGCAAAAACACCTAAAGCTCCACAAGGCTCCGGCAGGGGATGGTGGCGAACCCTGCTGTACTCTTTCACCACAACTTTCTCTCACTCTTACTTCCTGCTTCTGTTGTGCCTGTAATTCAAAGGGTCAGCCTTGTCACACTGTGTCACACTGAATATCCCCGAGAACTACATTAAAGGTATACGTGTCTGTGGAGTGCTCAGCCACTTGCACGTTAATTTCACGAGCAGGCTGTTCCGTTGATCGGATCAACTGGAACCCTTGACGTCGTAAGCGACGGAGTGTTTCAGTCATTTGACTACAGACATGCTGGAGTACCACTGTTTGTCGAACAAATTGACCCTAGGACTTATTCTTTGTAAGCTTAGTTCTTATTCTATCAGTATCTTTTACTGAACTGCTAAGTTACAAGAATGTAAACACACCAACATCGGTTGTCAAGCGATGGTGGGGGGATGAACACAAACACACAAACACATACATATATACAATGGGTTTCTTTCAGTTTCCATCTACCAAATCCACTCACAAGGCTTTGGTCAGCCCGAGGCTATAGTAGAAGACACTTGCCCAAGGTGTCACACAGTTGGACTGAACCCGGAATCATGTGGTTGGGAAGCAAGCTTCTTACCACACAGCCACTCCTGCTCCTGTCCAACTTTATGGAAAAATTTTTTCAAATTCTATTTAAGATGTTATTTTCATAGTGTTTTAGA
>NC_068981.1:162252484-162257692 GCF_001194135.2 Octopus bimaculoides
AGTTTAAGTTTAGGGTTCAGGGTTTAGGGCTAAGTTTTAGGATGAGGACATAAAGATTAAGGTTAGAGTTACATGGAGAAGAGAAATATTCAAAAGAAATTGACAAAAATTGTGATTTTTTAAAACTCACAATTGTAATCTCTCTGGCAAAACCTAAAAAACATAATTTTTTGTTTTCCAAAAAAAATTTTTAATCAAAAAGGTTAGAGAGACGATGTTTATTGCTCAACTCTGTCATGTCCCAATGCATGGCACCTTGGGCAAGTGTCTTCTACTATAAGTTCAGGACAACCAAAGCCTTGTGAGTGTATTTAGTAGATGGAAACTGAAAGAAGCCCATCGTATATATTTATGTATTCATTTTGTACAGTGCTAAAGAAACAATCAGTATCATTACAAACAAATGGCAAGAATTAGTGATCACTGACTGTCCAATGTGCCATTCAAAGGCACCAAGAGACCAAAGAAGAAGAATATATCTATGTGTGTGTATCTTTGCATCTATGTTTGTCCCCCCCCACTGCTGCTTGACAACTGCTCTTGGTTTGTTTACATCCCTATAATTTGGTGGTTTACCAAAAAGAAACTGATAGGATAAGCACTAAACTTTAAAAAATTCCTGGGGTCAATTTGTTCGACTAAGACTCTTCAAGGCAGTGCTCCAGCATGGCCGCAGTCAAATGACTGGGATAAGTAAAAAGTAAGATAAAAGATTTCATATCTATGTCTTGCAGCCCCTACTGATCATTGCCTCTTCTCCCTACCTTTTTATTTTTCCATATATTAGATGTGAGCAGCAATGCAGATCCCATTGCAGGAACTTGCTCTGCCCCACCTACTCATAATAATCCTCTCATCCCCAAGCATGAAACTGACCCCCACCCCAGGGGTCGTAGTCCTGTAAACTACATGGTGATCTCAATAGTACAAGTGGCATGAATAAAGCACCAGGTCCATTCTGTAAAATGATTGACATTAGGAAGCAGACATTAGAGCTTGATGCAGTACTTGGACATGCCATTTCCTGTCAAACTGTCCAACTCATGCTACCGTCGAATATGGACATTAAATGATGATGTATATACATCAAAAATATATTGACTGAGTTATCATGGTTGGAATGTGATTGTTTCATTTCTTTTTGCTGTGGTTTATTGTAATTTGAGTAATAGTTTACAACCAGTATAACTGTGCTGTCAAAAATAATGTTATTTTACAAGAAATAATCTGACAAAACATACATTCTATATATTTGATATAGACTTGTAAAGTATGAATAATAAAGATTTTATTGAAAATACTTTGAAGGATTAGATCCAAAGAGAACAAGAAATGAAGAGAACTTTTACATAAAACGCTTTAGTATTTTATTGACGTTAAATCAATAAAAACATGTTTATTGTTGATTTTTCTAACTAGTATTTTATTAAATCACAATAAAGAAAAAAAACTGCCATTCATGCATATTGTAAAAGATATTAATATTCATGACTGAAAACAAGGAATGTAGAAAATTCTGTGGAATTTACTACCCACAGTTTAGTTCTTTTTGTTTATTGACGAGTGGTATGGCCAATAAAATCCCTTGAACGTTTTCATTTCCAAAAGCAACACAGCTAACTCATAGCCTTCATCATTAGTTCTACCAATGAAGTATATGGTAAAAAGATTAATGTAAACAATAGAATATATATATGAATAATTTAGTAGGACAGAAAAGATAACATACATATATACATGTGGAGGTGCAATGGCCCAGTGGTTAGGGCAGCGGACTTGCGGTCGGAGGATCGCGGTTTCGATTCCCAGACCGGGCGTTGTGTGTGTTTATTGAGTGAAAACACCTAAAGCTCCACGAGGCTCCGGCAGGGGGTGGTGGCGACCCCTGTTGTACTCTTTAGCCCCAACTTTCTCTCACTCTTACTTCCTGTTTTTTGAGTAATGCTGCGATGGACTGGCATCCCGTCCAGCTGGGGGGAACACATACGCTATATACGCTATAGAAACCAGGAAACTGGGCTCATGAGCCTGGCTAGGCTTTGAAAGGGCGACAAATTACAAAAAAAAATATACATACATACACACATACATACATACATACATACATACATACATACATACATACATACGAAATCAGCTGTCCACTTGACACAAATATGGTTAGAAAAATACAAGAGAAAGAGGATATCTATAGACCATTGATAAGGAGTTTGCAAATCCAGTCCCCAAGATACACTTACAGTTTCATACTCATTATTATTGGAGAAACAGGATTTATGCCAACCCAACGGGAGCAAAGTATGGCTGAGCTTGGGATCTTGGGGGGAGACTGTAGATTTTAATTCATATGTTACAAATGGTCATGATATTTAGGACTATAAAAATATGCATGACCATCTTAAGATTCAAAGGATGATGGCTAAACCAAAATACTTTCCTTCACAACCTTGCTACCAAGTTGGTGGCTGGTCAAAAGTTTACTCTAAATCAAAAACAAATGAACATACATACATACATACATACATACATACATACACACACACACACATATATACATGCATACATACATACATACATACATACATAATGCATGCATACATACATACATACATACATACATACATACATACATACATAATGTAGATTATGTCATATTTTGTGGAAGACATCACACATGGGATCTGCAGCTGCCCAAAAATGTTATCAAAGTACTATCTTTCTATGTTACATGACAGTGTTACAAAACAATATACAATGTTGTTCAGAAAGAAAGAAAAAAACCTCTCCTGGAATAGATATAAAGAATCCTCCTGTTATTGAATATATACACAAACATCAACACAAGAAATACTGGCAGAACATTCCCATCAAAACATCTGTCAAGTTTAAACATAACAGGCTGGATATTGTTGTTTGGGATCAGACAAGAAAAAGTATGTACTTTCATAGAGGTCAGCTGTCCTACAGAAATGCTTATCTCTTTGAAAATCAAGAAGAAAGAGGATAACTAAGGACAACTGCTTCAAAAGCTCTGTCTTCTGTATCCAGATTATAAAATCATATTTATTCCAATAATAATTGGTGCATTTGGCTTTGTGAAGAAATGGGTTTTCAGAAAAAAATTAATGCTTATTTATTCATATTGCTTTGAATTAATTAAGCATTGTCTTCCGCCTTCAAGATTTTGATTGTGATTGTTTACTTTTAGCATGACATTGTAGGATAGGTGTGAAAGGTCAGATATGGCTGGTTTGAACATAAAACAGAATATTTAGGCCTTCTATGTCTGGTTTAAATGCAAAAGGGTTCAAAAATTAACTCTATTAAGATATGGACGATCAGAAACTCAGACAGTCATGTGATACAAGAAAATTCATTCAGTTTGAATTCAGATCATAAATTGACTGATCAACTTTAAAATTCCTTGACTGTGGCTCTCATATTTAGAGCCTAATACTCTCAGACGATTGACTGGCATATGCCTTATTAACTTTCAGCTCTCATTCTTGCTCTTTGCTTCTTCTCATTACTGTAAGATTACAAGAGGCCTCAAAAATTTGATATCCAGAGACTTGAACATCTGCTGCAGAAACTTGTACCGAATTTATCTTGCTACATGGAAAGTAAACTTCCAAATATATGATATGCACTTATTGTTGTTTTATTAACAGCATTCAGCAGTACAAATAAAAACTGTATCAAACAGTAAATCATAAAACTTTCATTATTCAATTTTGCATCTCAATTCTCTTTTAGTATTGCAGCATGAAATCATACAGTAAAACTATTAAGTTTTATGAATTCTCCACGTTGACTACCTTTCTGGAATATTGAACTTTTTATGTCCCTCAATATAATGGTTTGTATATAAATGCAGTTTTTCTTCCTTATAGAAATAAAATAATGTTACAGAAAATTTTCTTAAGTTTTCTAATGAAGATGACTGGTTGCTATTTTTAGCACTCTTTGTTTGCCTTTCCAGACCTCACTGAAGTAATAAGAGAAAGCCTTAAAAATATGGTATTACTAAAATTTTGTACCAACCTTCAAAATTGATGACTTTACCTTAAATCAATTTAAATTTCTTTTAAATTAATCACCAAGGAATAAAAGAATATATTTTGGGCTGATTCCACAAAGGAATGGTACATGCATCTTGTAGAATTATCAGAGGCTCTTTGTATAGTATTTCAGTGAGCAATTAGCAGAGAGTGTAATATAATTGAAATAAATTAGTTTTAGAGCAATAATACAGTTAATCCACACTACTCCCTGAAGGGCATAGGGCTGTGACCACTTCATGCTTGTGAACATGATCTTGGGTTACCTCCTTCATTTCAGACCAAGAAAGACCAATTGCTTTCATTTCATCCTCCACACATCGCTTCCCAAGTTTTCTTAAGTTGTCCAACTTTCCTCTTTCTTTCAGTCTAACAATTGTCTTGCAATGCTGCTTGGAGGTCTCCTTAGAGTGTAACTGATCCAACCCCATTTCCTTTTCAGAATTTCTTGATTGATGGTAGTTTGGTTTCTTCCATCCCACATACTTCTGTTGGAAATTTTTTCCAGCCTCTAGATCTTGAAAATGTAGTACAGACATTTGTTGACGAAGGTCTGCAGATTATTCCTCATGCTTTTGGTGACCTTCCTCATTTTTGACCCATAAAAGAGCAATAATATACAGATATATAATTGTAGTAAAAGGGGAAACACACTTTAAAGTAAAATGATGGAAAAGATTATATATTTATTTCAATAAAAAAAAAGCTTGATTTTATTTTTGATTCTCTCTCTCTCTCTCTCTCTCTCTCTCTCTCTCTCTCTCTCTCTCTCTCTCTCTCTCTCTCTCTCTCTCTCTCTCTCCCTCCCTCTTTCTCGTTTAGCTGATCACACATACAAGAACATATATAATATATATTTAGAGGGGCTCACATTTTTGAAGAACATTTGCTGAAAGTCATTGAAAATGAAAGTAGAATATAGGAATTTCAAAACCCTTTACAAACTCCACATATTTGCCAATCACTTTACAGATTGTACTAGGAGTATTTTATGATAGCAGCACTGGAGAAAATGACTTGTGCAGCAGTCTGTAGTGGATAATAGAATAAGATAAAGTGTATGTGATGGGTGGCGACAGAAGTCTCCCTGAGATGGGGGAGACTGCGATTGCTGGTAATAAAGAGGTGGTGGTGGTGGTGACGACCA
>NC_068981.1:162257888-162261500 GCF_001194135.2 Octopus bimaculoides
GGGGGAGACTGCGATTGCTGGTAATAAAGAGGTGGTGGTGGTGGTGACGACCACCACTATGATGATAATGATGGTGATGATGATGGTGATGATGATGACAATGATGACAACAATGACAATGACAATGATGACAACGATGATGGGCTATGATAAAACACTGATGATGACAATTGCAGAAACAGCAACACAGGAGAGAATCCATACTTTCCATCAGCAGTCCTAAAGTGCTGACATGTTCAGCAATTGCTGACTGAATTGAAAAACCATTTGCTGATTATCATTGCCACAGTTTAAAACTACCATGTTATCTTCTTTTAGGTTCACTTCGATGCCATTATCTCACTTCTCACGCGTGACCCTCAAATAAAACATTGACACAAAAACACCTAAAGCAGCAGCAGCAGCAGAAGCAGTGCATGAAGTGGCAGAAGTGGAAGCAGCAGTGGAAGAGGCTGCAGCAGCAGAAGCTCCAGCAATGGCATGAGCAGCAGAAGCAGTGGGAGCAGTGGGAGCAGCAGGAGCAGCAGCAGCAGCAGTGGAAGCAGCGGGAAGAACAGAAGTAGTGGCAGCAGTGGAAGCAGCAGCAGCAGCGACAGCATCAACATTATCATGGTCATCATTGATTTAATGTTCGCTTTTCCAAGCTTGTGTGGGTTGAACCGAGCTGATTTTCTACAGCTGGATGCTCTTCCTGTTAGCAACCCTTACTTGTTTACATGCATACATGCATACATGCAAGCATGCATATATAAATACATACGTGCATGTATACATACATACACACATACATGATGGTCGTTCACTCATGACCGAGGAAGACCATTGCTGACCTTAAAGAACATTGTGCACTCTAGGACATTTGCAGCTCTGTTGGTGGCTAATGAGCCCTGCTCTTGACAAGCATACACAACTGCAAACACTGAAAGCCAAGCTTTCCACATTCACTACACTAGCAATGCACTTTTGAGCAGCATGCTTAAATTCTTCATGCAGAATACATGCTCTCTCAAAGGTGTCAACCCCCTCCTTAATCTGCTTCCTCCATCTGTAGTGATGACAGGCATTGCTCTCCCAGTCAGCCTCCTGCATATCACAGGCTTTCAATGAGGACTTGACACAGTCCTTAAATCGCAGCCTTGGTTTCTGCTGGGGTGTCTTTCCACTAGCAAGTTCCCCATATAGCATATATATATGCACACACATGCATGCATACATACATACACACATGCATACATACATGCATACATACATACATACATACATATGTACGTACATACATACATAAGTACGTACATAGATACATACGTACCTACATACCTATGTACATGCATGCACACATGCATACATACGTACATACATACATACATACATACATAGCAGGTTTTTTTCAGTTTCCATCTACTAAATCCACTCACAAAGTTTTGGTAAACTTGGTGCTATGGTAGAAGACACTTGCACAAAATTCCACACATTTGGACCGAACTCAAAACCAAGCATTTGAGTAGTAAGCTTGTTAACAACACAGCCACACCTATACCTATGATCTCACAGAGAAAATATATCTAAACACCTTCTACAACAGGCTGTATACGTCTTAATAATCCTTTCTACTCGAAGCACAAGGCGTCAAGTTTAATTACATCGACCTCAGTGTGTAACTGGTACTTATTTAATCGATTCCAAAAAGATGAAAGCCAAAGTCGACCTTGGTGGAATTTGAACTCAGAATGTAGTGGCAGACAAAATACCGCGAAGCATTTCACCCAGTGTGCTAATGATTCTGCCAGCTCTCTGTCTTGTATATGTCTTAATAATGCTGCATATATCCAAGTAGTTAATATATTTTCGACCTGTACACACAAGATTTGTAAAAGCACATGTTATTTAACCACTTTGAATTCAAGTACAACAAATATTTAAATAAGTTTACATGTCTGGTTGAATAAGTGAAATTATTATTTTATTGTTCCAATATCTGTGAATTGTTGATTTTCTACTCTGTTCGGTTTAATAGATAAGATACAACCTATATTATACCAATAATGGTGGTTGCTGAAGCAGTGATGATAAGGATATTTGACCATTATTACATCAAAATAGAATCCTTTCAAAGAAAAAGTAAACCACCAGCCTGTTTCCATTTAAAGAAATCATATTTCTCTATTTAAAAGATATATCAAATTTAATAAAGAACTCAGGTTTCATGGCTGATTAGTGGAATGTTTCCCTACCTCAAATGTCTTGGACAAAATATTTTTTAAATTGTGCCCAATTTATATAATAATTTATATAATAATTTATATAATAATTTCTGGCACTTGTGCCTGCAGCATGTGTAAGGACTTTCGAGCGAGATCGTTGCCAGTGCTCCTGGACTGGCTCTTGTGCGGGTGGCACATAAAATACACCATTTTGAGCGTGGCCATTGCCAGTACCGCCTGACTGGCCTTCGTGCCGGTGGCACGTAAAAGCACCCACTACACTCTATGAGTGGTTGGCGTTAGGAAGGGCATCCAGCTGTAGAAACTCGGCCAAATCAGATTGGAACTTGGTGTAGCCATCTGGTTTCACCAGTCCTCAGTCAAATCGTCCAACCCATGCTAGCATGGAAAGCGGACGTTAAACGACGACGATGATGATGATGATGATGATGACAGTAAGCGAATTTGCACAAATTTTCAAATTTAAAGGGTATTAAGAAGATATGAGGAATGGTGAGGTGGAGGTGTTATCAAACACCATTCATGTGGCATATTTTATAAATATGCCTATTCAAGTATCATAATGGCGTGTATCTATTAGTAACTCGTTTGGTTTTGTATTTAAATTGATATTTATCTCTCACTCGATGGAATACTTGTTTATTGATTCAACCTCTGATGGATCTTTAAACTCTGTGTGTGCATGTGTGTGTGTGTGTGTGTGTGTGTGTGTGTGTGTGTGTGTGTGTGTGTGTATAAGACTCCTTTTGTCCAAGGTGCAATACTGTGAGTGAACCTGAATGGATGTAATTGGGAAGCCACATCTGTATATGTATATAAATGTGTGTGTGTGTGTGTACGTGTGTGTGTGTGTGTGCGCGTGCATGCGTGTGTGTGTCTTTGTGTCTGCTTTTGTGCCTCCACAGTTGCTTGGCAACTGATATTGGTGTTTACATCTCTATAACTTAGCAGTTTGGCAAAGAAAACCTATAGAATAAGTGCTAGGTTTACAAAGAATAAGTCCTGGGTTTGATTTCCTCAACTAAAAAAACCCTTTAAGGCGGTGCTCCAGCATGGCCACAGACAAATGACTGAAACAAGTAAAAGAAGAAAAAGAACCGGAGTGTTATACTAGAAATAAACAGATACAGATAAAAGTATAAACCATGTTAAGGACTTGACTCATCAGTAGCTTACTTAAAATTCATATCTTATTTTGTTTAACATTGAAGAAAAGGATATCTTTATGCTGTTTGTTGACTTATGGCGATTTTTCTTTATGTGGACAAGTTTCAATAAGTTTTAATTTGGAATTCTAAATTAGGTATTTTTTAAAAAATTGTTATTCATTTATTATGCAAAATATGCTGATATTTGATTTAATTATTTATTTTCTATGAGGTAAATTATT
>NC_068981.1:162262338-162263447 GCF_001194135.2 Octopus bimaculoides
GAGAGAGAGAGAGAGAGAGAGAGAGAGAGAGAGAGAGAGAGAGAGAGCTGGTCTTCAAGAATTGTTGTGAAGTAACTGTAGCAATTCAGATTCTCCTTGGCTGATCTTGTCAGAAAATACCTTGAGGCCAATTCTTCAGAGAAAATGTTTGAGTTCTTGGCAGCTGAAAGTTAAATAATAGAATTGTGTTGTTTCTGCAATTTTGGTGGAAAGGTTGAAATCTGTTCATAGACATTCAAAAGAATGATTTTATTTTCAAAAATAAATATACAGATAGATAAATAAATAAATAGATAGATAAATAAATAAATAAAAATAAATCAGTTTGAAGGATAATCAGACTACTGTTGATAACTGCAACAGAATATTTTTTGGCTATTTTACCCCCAGCAAAGAGATAAATCTGAATAATTTTCCTTATATTACTCTATAAATAAGCTTCAATTGAATATTATCTTTAAAACTGAATATTATTCATTTGATATCAAAAAATGAAATTCCATAAAATTCACTGGCAAGGGACACAGAAATCAACTTGCAGTGAGATTCAACAACTTATTTGGTGAGAGATTTAGCCGGGAGAAATTTTCTGTTATTTTAATCTCCAGCCATAGAAAAATATCGAATAATTAACCTCACAAATATAAAAAAGTACATGAAGATAGAAAAATAGTTTTGTATTTTACCTTGAAAAATGTTAAAATAAATTTTTTTAACAGGGATATTTTTGTATTTTGCATTATAGTTACAGTACTGTCTTGAAGTTTAGAAGCTCACTTTGCAACCATTTGATTTTTCCTGGATTGAATCCTTTGTGCAGCATTTTGGTCAAGTGACTTTGTGTCTTCTGCTGTAGCTTCAGGTTGACTAATACCTTGTTAGTGAAATTTAGTAGATAGAAACTGAGCAGAAGCCAACAAGTTATATATATATATATATATATAAAATATATAGTTTTAGGGAAAATAACCAATTTTCAAGAACTCATCGATGAAAATCCACTATCACATATAGAAAAATTAATAATTAAAAGCACAATAAATGAGTATAATATAAAGTAAAGTAAATATCATAAGATAAATATAATAAAAAGATTACACGTGTTTCAT
>NC_068981.1:162265390-162273383 GCF_001194135.2 Octopus bimaculoides
CTCCATTTAGAGCACAGTTTAAGCTATCTTTTCTTGGAAGAAGGTTTATGTTCCTATAACCTGTGTTAATTCTGTAACCCTTTAAAATGGAAGATAAGAAAGTTCATTTTCAGCACTTGATGCTTTTCTTTTTCCATAAAGGGAAAAATGCCTCATAAGCAGCCGAAGAAATAGACGCAGTTTATGGTGATGTTTTTTTATCCGAAAGAACTGCACAAAAGTGGTTCACAAGGTTCCGAGCTGGAGATTGTAGCCTTATTGATAAAGAGCAATCAGGCAGACCATCCACTACAGATGATGACCAAATCAAGTCATTAATTGAGAATAACCCACATTGCACAACCTGAGAATTAGCAGAAAGCCTCAACCTATCAAAATCCGTTTTTCATAAGCACCTGGTAAAGCTTGGGTACACAAATCTCTACGATGTTTGGGTAACACATGAGTTGAGTGAAAAGAACCTTTTCTATCACATTTCCATCTGTGATTCGCTTTATAAACAGAATGAAAACACACCTTTTTCAGAGCAAATTGTGACAGGTGATGAGAAATGGATTATCTGCCGAAATGTTCAGAGAAAGCGATCCTGGAGTAAGCAACATGAGCCCCCCTTAGCCACGCCAAAATCGGGTCTTCATCCTAAAAAAGTCTTGCTTTGTGTCTGGTGGGATTGGAAAGGAATTCTGTTCTATGAGCTTCTCCCAAGTAACCAGACAATTAATTCTGAGAAATACAGCACACAACTGGACGAGTTAAAAGCAGTAATTCAAGAGAAATGTCCAGAATTGGCCAACAGGAAGGGTGTTGTTTTCCAACATGATAATGCAAGGCCGCACATTTCTTTGGGAACCAGACAAAAATTGCTGCAGCTTGGCTGGGATGTGTTACCCCACCCTCCATATTCACCGGATATTGCTTCTTCGGATTTCTACTTATTCAGGTCACTGCAGAATAGTCTTAATGGTAAAAACTTCAATTCCTTACATGACGTAAAAAGATACCTTGATGAATTCCTTGCCATGAAACCACCTCAGTTCTGTGAAGAGGGTATTTTCAAGTTAAAGGAAAGATGGAGACGCATTGTGCAACAAAATGGTTCATATTTGGCTGATTAAAAATGTAATGGCAAGTATTTATTGACCTTTTTCATTCCTTTAAAAATCGGCACGAACTTTCCAGACAACCCAATATATATACATACATACACACACACACACACACACACACACACACACACGCACACACACACACGCCTACATATATACATATATATATATATATATATATATGTTTGAAAGTATGCATGTATGTATGTACGTATGCATGTATGTATGTATGTATATGTGTGTGTATGTGTGTGTGTATATGAGATGACCAGTAATCACTTGAGATCACAGGCTATTCATTAGGGTGTCCTTCTCCTAGAAGAATGCTGTGACAACAGCTATGAGTCTCTTATTCCCAGTGGTTTTACTGCATGCCCTGACACCATCCTGTGATACATCCAAGGATACATCTTTGTCCGCATGCTCAGGTGGATTGTCATCACATACGCTAGTTAACCCATAGCTGGGACCCTAACAGGAGCTGCTACACCGGATCAGAATAAAACTGGGAACAATAATAGCTAAATAGTAATTCCACACTCCTTAAAACCCTGGAACTTTTGAACTAGAGCCCCACTCCAAGATGAAGTTTAAAGCCATACTCTGGATATACATATATACATACATGCATGCATTCATGCATACATGTATTCACACATATTTATGAACAGTAATTCTACATGGTAGTGAAATGTGGGCCCTGAATGCAGAAGACATGTGAAGACTAAAGAGGAATGAGGCTAGTATTCTCTGCTGGATGTGTAATGTAAGTGTACATGTGCAACAGAGTGTTAATGCATTGAGAGAGAAGTTAGGCATAAGAGGAATTAGATGCAGAGTGCAAGAGAGAAGTCTGCACTGGTTTGGTCATGTGATGCAGATGGATGCTGACACCACCATAAAGAAGTGCCAATCTCTCAAAGTGGACAGAACTCATGAAAGACAGAGACCTAAGGAAATATGGGACAAAGTACTGAAAGTCAAACTTAGGATGCTGAATTTTTCAGACATGATGACAAAGGTCTGAGATACCTGGCACCTTGCTGTATTCAAGAAGACCTATCCTTCACAGTAGAAGCGATAAGGCCATGCCCCTGGTGAAGAGGAGTGACTTGCAAGAGTCCTGTACCAGTACTATGTAAAAGGTATTTGTACCAGCACCACATAAAAGCACTCATGTTGGTACCATGTTAAAAGCACCCAGCACACATTGTAAAGTGGTTGGTGTTAGGAAGAGCATCCAGTCATAGAAACCAAGCCAAATCAGACTGGAACCTAGTGCAGCTCTCCAGCTTGTCAGCTCTGGTGAAATTGTCCAACCCATGCCAGCATGGAAAATGGACATTAAATGATGATGATGATGGTGATGATATGTACATACATCCATACATATGAAGCATAATGTCATAGCTCAAACATTATACAATGTAATCTGCAGAAAGAACAGTCAAAAAGATAAAAGTATAGACAGTTACGGTGATACAGAGTGTATAGTCATAATGTAAAAGAATACTGGTGGAATATTCCAGAGAAAGCCAAGGTAAATTGTATGCCTAACAGACCAGACATAATGGTCTGGAATGGAGTAATGGATGTTTGCTCAGGAGTGGTGATCAGTTGCGCAGGAGATAACATTGTACTAAAGGAAAGTGAGAAAGGAAATGGCTATGCTAATCTAATGAGATATCTGTAGATTTTCCAATCAGATTATAACTCTAGAATTATACATGTAATTGTTATGGTGTTTGGATAGTTAAAGATGTATAACTAACTGTCTTAACACTTATCTTGAGAAACTGGGCATCACAAAATAAGAAAGGACACAACTAATTAGGAAATTACCATTACAAACCAGTAAATAGAACAGTGTAAATATATAACCAACACCATAAGTTTAGTATTATAATATGTGCATATATATATATATGACTCCAATACCCTTCATAACCTTTATATATATATATGTATATATACAGTGAATAGACATACAAACATATGTATATGTATGTACACATATGTAAGTCAAAACATACAGATTTATTCAAGCAATGATATCCATCCATGCTTGTACACATATGTACATGAGCATACAGATATGTGCATGCAAATATGCACATGCATTCATAGATAATGTATAACAAGGCACAAAAATTCTTCAAGACTATATAACGAATTACAAATATTTTTATTCTCTTGACTCTATGAAGCTTATATAAAGCTAACATGAAAAGAAGTTTCTTTACATTTCTGACAACAGAAGTATAGAAATAGCTCACACTTTCTCTCCTCTTCGTTCCTCTGCCCAACCACCACCACCCATCTACCATTGCATTTAATCAAATATTGCATCATATCATTGATATGACCCATGAAGGTATTTATTATTCCATGCCTAAAGATAAGGAAATATTTTCTTTGAAATCTGTTCACTAGATTATAACAATTCGTATGAGCCTGATGCTATTTCTTGCTGCATCTAGTCTATATTGATCCATTGTACATTTTGACCAATGCAGCCCTCTCTTTCCTTCTCTTTTTCTTCCTTTCTTTCTGTCTTCCTTCCTTCCTTCCTTTCTCTCTTTCTTTCCTTCTTTTTCCCCCCCTTCCTTTCGTTGTATTAAGCTAGCTTCCTCACCATCTCTTCAGTACAATTAGTGATAATGCATTTATTTTTGCAGATTGTGCCTCCGTCCCAACTCTCACTACCCATATGTCTCCCACCCCATCAGTCACCATAACCAAACATAAACCAACACAAGCCATTAAGAGAGTCTCTAAATGGTCACTCAACTTGCTAGTAATAGCAGCTAAATCTCCCTCAAATGACTCTGTATTATCTATTTTTAAAAGGGACACACCAGGTGATGTAGTCCAGGGTGCACCATACCTAGAATAATGTAAAGATAAGATAATCATGGTTCAGTGTTTCTGAGCATAAGTCTGTTCAACCCTGGTCAACTTAGGGTTAAGCAACAACAACAACTTAGACAATGACCAAAATATTAGGTGCCTCAATTTTCATCCTGTTTATTTGTTTGATTGTTTATTTCATTGTCTGCTTCTAATATTTCTGAAACTACTGAAGTTGAAAATCTTAATTATTATTTTATAAGTGATTATTAAATGCAATGTTTTAACATGTATATTTTTTAAAAGAATTTTGCTCACCAAATTATACTTTATACATTTATTTGTATATTTGAATGGCATTTGGAAGAGCATCCAGCCATAGAAACCATGCCAAACCGGGCACTGGAGCACAATGCAATTCTCAGATTTGTCAGATCCTGTCAAACCATTTAACCCATGCCAGCACAGAAGATATGCATTAACACTTTTGCATTCAGACTTCTCTGTTAAACGTAATGCTAATTTATTCACATTATTTTGAATTAATGATGCATTATCTTGTAGCTTTGACATTTTGATGATGTGATTGTTTATTCTTAAACTGACACTGTAGAGTAGGTGTGAGAGGCCTGATATGGCCAGTGTGAACTGCTTCAATAAATATACACTGCACTGAGAATGAGGGAATGTAGCATGGAAGGTTACCTCTTAGAAACAGATTTAGTCATATACCATTAATGATTTCATAGTCAGCACTTACAATACGCTCTCCAATTGTCAGTACAGCATAATCAGAAGATTAAAGTGTGATGCGTTTACTTATAGTAATAGCCCTTAATATAATTAATATATATATATATAATCACACACAGACATACTGACCATCTTCACACTCTCCTGTCCCAGAAAACCACTTTCTCTCTCTCTTTCTACTTCCAGTCACTTCAGCGATGTAACTACACATGTGCTGTTGGTGATTTCTTTTCCTTATTTGGACTTTTCCATTTCTCATTTTCAACAAAGATCTATGCTCAAAACATCAAACACTCTCCCTTCACCGAGCATCTAGCTAATACATTTCTTATGCACATCCTCATGTTGTCTGTTTTTATTCATTTATTTGAATTGACTCTGTGTGTGTGTGTGTGTGTGTGTGTGTGTGTCTGTGTGTGTGTGTATGTGTGTATGTGTGTATGTGTGTTAATCCAATCTTATATTCATACAGTATATAGAGGACTACTTTATCTAATGTGTTCAGCATTTTTTAAGTCCATCATAGAATATGAGTTGAAAGAAATGTAGTTGTTATTTCTAGCAGGTTGAATGACCACATAAAGGCTTCTTCATTGATTCACCATACATTCAAATATTGGTTGTATATGTAGAGAAACATTTGCTTTGTTTGTTTAACTGTTTTTGTTAATAATGAGTCAAACATATCTGATGGCCATATGAAATGATAATGAGTGTACACCAAACATGGCTGTTGTTTGCTAGATTATAATTTTTCAGACTATTAATCTTGTCTTTAGAGATGAAAGAGTTTTCAATATTTACACTGTTCCATCAGCTTGATCTCTGATTGTTGTCAGATATGTTATTCCTGTGAGAATGGATTCACAGTGACAGTTTAACATCCAACTCATTGCAGCCAACTTACTGCAGGGGTCAGAATATTTATAATTTTAAATGTTTTTAGAAATAGTAATAAATATAGCAAATAGCTATCTGCAATAGAAGCGGTATTAGATCAAAATAGATATCTGCGTATCATATTTGATGCAAACACATCATTGAAAGACAAATTTATTGTTATATTTGTCCAGAGATAATAAGGGGTAAATTCTACAGCAAATTTGCCTTTCAGTGATATATTTACTTTTTATATATGATACAGAGGTGGTTATTGTAATCTAATACTGCTTCTGTTGCTCATAATGGATACTCACACACACATGCGCATTCACACACATGCACACACACACACACACACACACGTATTTGTATGTATGTGTGTGTGTGTGTGTGTGTGTGTGTGTGTGTGTGTTAGTGTGTGTATTTCATAATAATACTCAGAAGTTAAAACATTAAAATAAGACATATGCTAATACTTTAAAAGAGGAGACAAAACTACTTGATAAATGCCAATATTTAATTTTAAAAAATAATACTGATAAAAAAAGATACTTAATTTTTCTAACTTTTATAATTACATTGTACAATAAATTTCAGGGTCAAGAAAAAACATAGTTCTTATGTACATTTTATTATGAAGTTGATTGTGCGAAATTCGAATTTTATAACAAAAATTTCCCATCACATCACATTTTCTTATAAATTATCGACCTAGTAACTATGCAATTTATACCAATTTCCACGATGCCATAAATTTATTTTGCTCCCAAAGTCAGATTAAGTATGTCCATTGTAATTAACTCATAAATATATAATGAACTGACATGTTTATTAGCATTATATAATGTATTAACCTACATTTTAGTATTTACTTCTTCATTTATAAGATGTCTAGGGTGTGTTATGCTTCAGGTTCCAGCAGAAGTCAGCCAGCATGGCTGGGCTCCATTTTCCTTTATACCTGTTTTCCATTGATGCTATATCTTGATGGAACCTCTCCATGTTCATCACTCACATCTGCATTCTCTGGGAAGGACAGATTAGAATGAAGAAAGTGTATCTTCAGTGACATGTTGCATCTGAGATCTTGGTAGCACTTGATTAGGATTTCCACTATACTCTCTCGCCAGGCCACTTGGTGCTTTCCCAGAAGTCCTTTGCATACATCTTTGAATGCATGCCAGGCTGCTAGCTCAGTTTCATCCATTGTCACCTCGAAGTCCTCATCAGCTATAAGTTGACTAATCTGAGGACCTGCAAATATGCCCTCTTTAATCTTGGCATCACTTATTTTAGGGAAGATCACCTTGAGGTACTAGAAACATGGCTTGTTGTGTCGCAGTGCTTTGGTAAATTGCTTCATTAGGCCTAGTTTTATATATAGTGGTGGCAAAATGATTTTCTCCTTCTTAAGTAGTGGCTCGTGATTTACATTATAGCATCCAGGCACCATAGTTTCCTCAGGTGGCCATTCTGAGTGTACATAATGTACTGATCTGGGCCTACTGTCCCACTTGAAAAGGAAGCACATAAACTTGGTCTATCCAGTTTATAACCCATTAAGTAGGGCTACTACTTTCAAGTCTGCACAAATTAGACACACACCAATGCACACACACACACACACACACACACACACACACACACACAGATATATATATGACAGGCTTCTTTTAGTTTCCATCTACCAAATCCACTCACAAAGTTTTGGTCATCCCGAGGTTATAGTAGAAGACACTTGCCCAAGTTGCTATGCAGTAAGACGGAATCCAGTAGTATGTGGCTGGGAAGCAAGCTTCTTACCACACAGCCATGGCACAAGACCAGCAATTTCGAGGGAGAAGTTAAGTCAAGTGCATAAACCCCAGAGCTCAACTGGTACTTATTTTATCAACCTCAAAAGGGATGAAAAGTAAAGTCAACCTCAGCAGAATTTGAACTCAGAACATAAAAGTGGGCAAAATGCTGAATGGCATTTTGTCCTTCTTTATTGCCCACAAGGGGCTAAACATAGAGGAGATGAAGAAGGACAGACAAAGGGATTAAGTCGATTACATCTACCCCAGTGCATAACTGGTACTTAATTTATCAACCCCGAAAGGATGAAAGGCAAAGTTGACCTCGGCGGAATTTGAACTTAGAACATAAAGACAGACCAAATACCACTAAGCATTTTGCCTGGCGTGCTAATGTTTCTTATTTCTTTATTGCCCACAAGGAGCTAAACATAGAGGGGCCAAACAAGGACAGACAATAGGATTAAGTCGATCACATCGACCCCAGTGTGTAACTGGTACTTAATTTATCGACCCCGAAAGGATGAAAGGCAAAGTCGACCTTGGCAGAATTTGAACTCAGAACGTAACGGCAGACGAAATGCCGCTAAGAATTTCGCCCGGCGT
>NC_068981.1:162274340-162278664 GCF_001194135.2 Octopus bimaculoides
ATATATATATATATATATACATATGCATATATGCATACATATATGTACATACATATATATGTATATGTATATATGCATATATGGGTACAGGATGTCACAAAACGTAAACATGAAATACGAAAACAACTTTTGGTATGCAAACAACGAGAGAAGCAAATGGAAAACAAGACAAGTAACATAAAAAATTACCCTTGCATATATTTATGTGTGTGTCTTTGTGTCTGTGTTTGTCCCCACCACCATTGCTTGACAACCGATGTTGGTGTGTTTACGTCCCCTTAACATAGCAGTTCAGCAAAAGAGACTGATAGGATAAGTACAAGGCTTACAAAGAGTAAGTCCTGAGGTCGATTTCTTCAAGTATAAGGCGTTGCTCCAGCGTGGCTGTACTCAAATGACTGAGACAAGAAAAAGAATAAAAGAATACAATAGAAGGAAGACTACACGAGAGAAGACAGAGATGAGTTCAGAGGGAAGGTGAAATAGTGTTTAGGGAATGTGAGAATTAAGGAGGACACATGTGGATTAAAGAAGAGAAAGTGGTAGAAGATTTGTTATTGACTTGCAATTGAAAACAATAGAAAACTAAGCTGCTGAGGCATAGATAAATATATTTATTTATATAAACAGCTTGAAAGCCTAGAGGACATTGGCATAAGGTTTAACAAAAGTGCTCATACATTAGAATAAACTTCTTCCCAGAAAAGGTTAGTTACATCCTCATAAAAGATTTCATAACATTTTTTTTTTAATAGGCTTTTAAAAAAATCACCTTTACACTTCAAAAACTGTATTATATATTATATATATATATATCAATAGATGGATAGATAGATAGATAGATAGATAGATAGGTAAATCCACTCATATGTCTATATTTACAAGTATTCATTTGAATATATATGTACACATACATAAAGATGTGTGTGTCTGTGTGCATATATATATATATATATATATATATATATATATATATATATATATTTATATATTATGCTGAATACACGGAGTGTTCGTCTGGTATGTTGATTTTTTTGTTTATGTTTATGTGTCTTGACCATACATGTACTGATATATACATACATATATATGTGTGTGTGTGTGTGTGTGTATGTATATATATATATAACTGTATAATAAGATATCATAATAATATTTTATTCTCCAATTTGAAGTGACAATTTGTAAATACAAACAAGTGACTGAAAAATGATGAGCTAACCCCAGCCAGAATCAGACCCACAAATCAACGCTAACATGGCTCCTTGCACATCGAATTGGGTCAAATGGTCACCCATCAATTTTGGCCAAATTTACTTAATATATACTTAGACTGTCTAATACTACATATAATATTTGTAAACTAACGCGATATACATACATGTAATATATGTAATCTATATATATTTCTCCCTCTCCATATGTGTGTGGTGAGAGAGTGAGAGAGAGCAAGGTTGGAGAGAGAGAGAGAGAAAGAGCAAAACTGGAAAGAGAGAGAAAGAGCAAGACTGGAGAGAAAGAGCAAAACTGGAGAGAGAGAGAGAAAGAGCAAAACTGGAGAGAGAGAGAAGGAGAAAGAGCGAAACTGGAGAGTTGATTTTGAAATTATTGAATTAGAATGAACTCCTTAATTTTGTTTATATGTGTTTGTTTTTTTTTTTAATATATTCTGTGACCTTTGTAACTACAGAGACTAGTTGAAGCATTTCCTTTCAATGAGTGTCATGCACTCTAGCTGGCATAATGCAAATATATCTATAAATATAAGTATATGTATGCATTCACACAAACGCACAAATACACAAAAAAGAGACATACTATATATATATATACATACACACACATGCATGTATGTGTGTGTATGTATCTCTCTCTTTTCCTCTTTATCTCTCTCTCTATATATCTATCTATCTATCTATCTATCTATCTATCTATCTATCTATATATATGTGTGTGTGTGTGTGTGTGTGTGTGTGTGTGTGTGTGTGTGTGTGTGTGTAGTGTACTGTTCTGTGATGGTAAAATCATCAAAAAGGGACTCCATCTGGTGATAGATAAATATTATTTAATAAAACCAATATATGTTTTTATGTGTTACTATTAGTTGCATGTGCTGAGAGGAGCATGCCAAACAATGTTTAAACACATCTGGTCTCCTAGCACAATCATCAGACACTGCCTAAATGCCCCATATCTATGTGTATATGTATGTATACACACTCTATTTTAACATGTTTAAGGAACCCTTTTTTGTCAAAAATTAGGTTAAAAACTATGTGAGTTTCTTATAAATGGATACTATTATAATCCCTTACAAAACCTTTTTTCCAGGTTTTAATCCCCCAATATTAGGGGATTCCTTATACACATTAAAATATGGTGTGTGTGTGTATGTAGGTTTGGGGACACAAACAAGAAAATAGAACTCAAAACATGAGTATATATACATCAGAGCATGAGTTAAATAGGTTTTTATTTTTAATAATCAGCAAAAGTTACGGAACGACTTAATGACCGAGAGTTTCATGCATTGATGAGTGCCAATGCTCAAAACTCTTAACTCTTGAGTCAATCTTTCTTTAAGTTCTGTCAATTGTAAATCCTTTCTGCTATTGGCATGAGGCCTGAAATTTTGGAGGAGGTGTTAGTTGATTACACTGATGCCATTACTCAACTGGTACTTGTCTTACTGACTTTGAAAAGATGAAAGTCAAAGTTGATCCTGGCAGAATTTGAACTCAGAACATAAAGACAAATGAAATGCCACTAAGCATTTCGTTCAGTGTGCTAACATTTCTGCTAGCTTGCTGGCTTCTAGCAATTCACATATTTTAACGTGTATAAGGGACCCATTTTTGTCAAAAATTAGGTTAAAAAGATGAGTTTCTTATACATGGGCAGTATTATAATCCCTTACAAAACCTTTTTTTTCCAAATTTTAAGCCCATGAGCGTTCCTTATACATGTTAAAATATAATATTAATGAAAAATTTGTGTGTATGTAAATATATATATATATGCATGTGTGTGTAATGTTGGTGGGAGGGTATATATATATATATACACACACACATACATATATACATGTAAATGTATATTTGTGTGTAAATGTAAATAAGAAAAAAGAACTAAATAAAAAAAACTGGATATCATAATTGTATTATATTTACTATATAATATGATACAGTTTGAAGAAATCTCCAAAGATACACACATAGCTTAGAAAAATATATAATTTCCGTTTCTTCATTCAATACCCATTTGAATTCTGAACTAATTTTCAAATATTTAGTATTTTTGCATCTCTGTCAGCTTCCTTCTCACCCTTTCTTTCTTTTAATATGTATGTATGTCTGTATGTGCATATTTCTATGTATATACATCCTCTACCAAGTAAGTTTTATCTTAATAACTCTGATGTGCACTCTATACAATCTTTTTACTCTTTCATTTTTCTCTCTTTCTCTCTTATTCTTTTACCTCCTCTTCTCCCACTATTCTATTCTATTACTCTGTCACTATCTCTCCCTCACTCCTTCTCCCTTGCTCACGTGGTTTCCACATGACCATCAGCCATCTTTCTTTCTTCTCGTAACTTGTGTTTCTTTCTTTCTCTCCGTTGTAGCTGGAATAAGGAAGACATGTTCTTGTCTGTCTCCTGTCCAAGCTTGATTTACATGTTCACCACCACATCCTCGTTTAGGCTTAGCAGCCCTTCCTGTTTGTTTTCACTGTCCTGTTTGTGTTACCAATTTTGACCCGCCTGAAAATCTGAAATTTTATTTAATTTGCTTTGCGGGAGCAACTGTTTTATGGAAAGTGTATATTGCTGTTAAATGCTCAAAATACAAGAGTAGAAAAACAGCCAACAGCTGATGAAGGGTCGTTCTTTATGTTGTTTGTTTTGTTTTACATTTGTGTCTTTCGTTGTTCGAAAAAATAGTTCAGATTCCATGTACTCATACTTTGTATTTTTTGTTGTACATGTTTCATGATGTCCTGTGCCCCAATATGCATATATATGTGCATATGGATGTGGGTATGTACATGTACGTATGTATATATGCATCTATATGTATATACTATTTATGATATATATATATATATATATATCATCATCATCATCGTTTAACGTCCGCTTTCCATGCTAGCATGGGTTGGACGATTTGACTGAGGACTGGTGAAACCGGATGGCAACACCAGGCTCCAGTCCGATTTGGCAGAGTTTCTACAGCTGGATGCCCTTCCTAACGCCAACCACTCAGAGAGTGTAGTGGGTGCTTTTACGTGTCACCCGCACGAAAACGGCCACGCTCGAAATGGT
>NC_068981.1:162278879-162290424 GCF_001194135.2 Octopus bimaculoides
CCTCAGCCCAGGTCTTCCTGGGCCTACCTCTTCCACGGGTTCCCTCAACTGTTAGGGTGTGGCACTTTTTCACGCAGCTATCCTCCTCCATTCTCACCACATGTCCATACCAGCGCAATCGTCTCTCTTGCACGCCACAACTGATGCTTCTAATGTTCAGCTTTTCTCTCAAGATACTTACACTCTGACGGGTATTCACATTGACATTACACATCCAACGGAGCATACTGGCTTCATTCCTTGCGAGCTTACGTATGTCCTCAGCAGTTACAGCCCATGTTTCACTGCCATGTAGCATGGTTGTTCGTACGCATGCGTCATACAGTCTGCCTTTTACTCTGAGTGAGAGTCCCTTTGTCGCCAATATATATCATCAGTAACACATAAATCCAAGAAAAAAGTACACTCTAAGTTATAGAGCAATATTTAGTATAAATAAAGTTAGATAAGGTCAGTTTATAGGATTACCCTGGGTTTCATGTCCATAAAGTACTTAGCTTTATGGCGTATCATCATATCCCAAAACCTGTTGGCATAAGGCCACTCTTTAGAGAGGCCTTTTGAGATCTGATGATATGCTGTAAAGCTAAGTACTTTCTGGACATGAAACCCAGGGTAATCCCATAAACCAGCCTTATTTAACTTTATTTATATTATGTATATATATATATATATATATAATAGCTGTATAATAATATATCATAATATTTTATTCTCTAATTTGAAGCGACAATTTATAAATACAAACAAATGACCAAAACATGACGAACTAACCCCAGCCAGAATCAAACCCACAAATCAATGAAAACATGGCTCTTTGCACATCCAATTGGGCAAAATGCTCACTCATCAATTTCAGCCAAATTTACTTAATATATACTTAAACTGTCTAATACGATATATAATATTTGTAAACAAACACGGAAGGGTCTGTAAGTTAAACATTTGTTTACAAATATTACATGTAGTATTTACACAGTTCAAGTATATATTAACTACATGATGACTGCCAATGCTCAAAACCCTCAACACTTAGGTAAGATTGTTGGGTGAGCATTTGGCCCAATCGAATGCATAAGGAGCCATGTTAGCGTTGACTTGTGGGTTCAATTCTGGCTGGGATTAGCTCATCATTTTTCACTCATTTGTTTGTATTTATAAATTTTCATTTCAAATTGGAGAATAAAATATTATTATGATATATTATTATACAGTTATTATTATGCTATGAGCCTTCCATAGTAACTTTCTGTCCTCAACATACAAAGCCTTCCACATTTGTTTACAAATATCATATGTAGTATTAGACTGTTCAAGTATATATTAAGTAAATTCGATTGAAATTGATGGGTGAGTGTTTGGCCCAATCAAGTGTGCAAGTAAGCATGTTAGCACCGATTTGTGGGTTCGATTCTGGTTGGGGTTAGCTCACCATTTTTCAATCATTTGTTTGTATTTATAAACTGTCACTTCAAACCAGAGAATAAAATATTATTATGATATATTATTATACAGTTATTATTATACTATGAGTCTTCCATAGTATCTTTCTCTCTGTAACTTACAAAGCCTTCCACATTTGTTTGCAAATGTTATGCACACACACACACACACACATACATACAACAGGCTTCTTTCAGTTTCTGTCAACCAAATCCACTAACAAGGTTTTGGTCAGCCCAAGGCTATAGTAGAAGACACTTGCTCAAGGTGTCACACAGTTGGACTGAACCCAGAACCATGTGGTTGGGAAGCATAGCCTTGCCTGCACCTCATTGGAGAGAATTTTTAAAAATATAACCAAGAACATACATACCTCCCTGCATAAATACAAGCATTCATACATAAATACATACGTACAAATGTACATACATACATACATGCATACATACAAGCTTTATATAGAGTCAAATATATAATATATAGCTTAATTAGAAGATAAATAGTGCCCAATATCTTTTAGCTTGATCCATTATGATTAATGTTGGGGAAAACTTGGAGATTGGAAGAGCTTAATATGATTCCAGAGAGACCTGATTCCAAATAACTGGAACAGAGTTGATGTCAGCTGAAGGCATCAAAAAGCTACATGATAATGTATACTGGGTGACAGATTAAACCAAAATAGCAATGAAGTAAAATTCTCAAAATGTTGCAAGCACTGAGCAACACTGTTTCTGAGAGTCCCTCATGGCAATTTTACATTTAAAATTGCAGATAAAGAAAAAAGCATAGCACATTTATGATCAAATTTTTGTGTTATATTGATGGTTTTTTAACTAATTTAATTTTTATGAACAGCCATTTTAACCTTTAGTTTGTCCTGTATATCACATGATACACAGAATATTTTTCACTGGTATCTTTGCATCATATGTGATACGCATTCCCAATTGTTCTCAGCCACTGGAGTAGCTAAGAACTAATGAAAGGAAAGTTTTATATTACCCAGAACATATGAAACAAAGGCTAACTAAAAGTCTGAAAATAGCTTGGACATGTAGCAGGAATATTCGGCAATCACTTGATTCACTAGAATATTGCCCATGTGATCAACAAAGTCTGACCAATCATCTTTTGGTACACTTCCTTCTGAGCCAATCAACCAGTATAGATTCAACACACCATGACTACAAGACAGACAGCTTTGGGCTGTGGCAGAGAGAGCATTGACAGACACTGTAGGAGTTGACCAACAGAAACAGCGGGTAACAACTTACAACACAAAGGCAATGAACAGTCAGAAAGTGAATGACACTAGAAATCAGTAGCCAGCAAGCAACTATTAACACTTTATCTGCTGCTACAACTACAACAAGAACATTAATGGTCAAAACTCTCTCAAAGTTTTGTTGTTTGTAGTAACGACAACATTCATTTTTTTGGGTGTATGGAAAGAATAAAGTTTTGTCTATCAAAAATCTCGACAGATTCTAATGCTCTTTGTACAGACATTTAGGACAAACTTGTGAAAATGCTTTGGAAAGGCAAATGGTTAAATAAAGTCTTGGATATTTGCATTTGCAACAGCAGCACCATCACAGACATGGGTGCAGCATACCAATATTTTCCATTTTTTTTTCTAAGTTAAATGAACAATATTTAATGAACCAAACTAGAGCATTACTTATACATTGGGAGCACTACAGCTGCTACTATGCTGTGTGTACATGCTGTGTGTACATGCTGTGTGTACATGCTGTGTGTACATGCTGTGAGTTATTACTGTAAGTAAACAGCTGGCATCAATAAAATAAACTGTTGACAAAAGACTGTCATGGTAAGGCAATATGTTAAATATTTTGATAACAAAATTACACACATACGTATATATGCAAATACATACATGCATACATACATATGTACATACGTGTGTGTGTGTGTGTTTGTGTGTGTAGACAGTCAGACAGACAGACAGACAGACAGACAGACAGACAGACAGACAGACAGATAGATAGATAGATAGATAGATAGATAGACAGATCTTTAGATATTAAACAATTTTTATTCCAGCTTGGTTACACATGCTTACTTTTTATGAAGCCATTGGTTTGGAAAGGTACATATATATTGCCTTATATGCTATGGTGACTCTATTCTATTAGAAACTTATGTTTATGCCATTACACTGAGTAATTCCTAAGCACCATTTAAATATATATTCTTTTGATATTGTTGACACCATTCGAATTTTGGTACTACTTGGTGGTGTTGAAACTATAATGATTCCCAATAGAATGGCTGATGATGGAATTTATATGTTTATTTTGACAATTCATGTTGTTACTGAGGTATTTGTGTAGTTGTTTATATGTAGTGTTTTTGTACATTACTTTTTTTTTATTCATTTTTTGTGTAGTTCTAAATTCCTCAGAATTTCAATGTTATCACCAATTTTAGTCCTAGTTTTATGGGGTTTATTCACTAATACTAAGTCTATGTTGTCTTTTATTTAATTTTATTGTTAAGGGTTTGTAAAAGTTATATATGAAATAGGATCTACGAGGGGGTGCTGAAGAGTTTTTGGTTTTAAGGGTATCGCAAAAGGATAAAGCTGTTACCTTTACAGGGGAGGTAGGACAATTATTTAGAACTTATCCAAAGTATCATAATGGTATACAATATACTTTTCTCTTTTTTGCAGTTCCTACAGTGATGACCATCCTAACTGGGGTTCATCTGTCACCTTGAAATTACCAGTCCAAAATCTTGGTACCCAGATTTTCACTGTGGAGTAAGATGGGCAGTGATTCTTCAAGACTGCCTTCATCTTGCCATGGACTTCTGCTGCTCCTTTGCCTTGCAAAAAGAGGAACTTCATGACCATCCATGTTTCAGTTTTACCAAAATCCATTGTTGGAGATGTCATTAGCTTTTTCTAATGATATCTGAAAAGAAACAGCAATTTTAGCAAGACATATTAAGCAACACTAATAATAAATCAAAAAGCATAAAAATAAACAAGCTTTTCATAGTTTTATAGATATTTCAAGATTATGATGCTAGGTGTTTCCATTATTTTGTCCAACCCTTGTATATAATCTTCTGTTCTTTTACTTGTTTCAGTCATTTGACTGCGGCCATGTTGGAGCACCGCCTTTAGTCGAACAAATCAACCCAGGATTTATTCTTTGTAAGCCTAGTACTTATTCGATCGGTCTCTTTTGCCAAACCGCTAAATTACGGGGATGTAACTCACCAACATCGGTTGTCAAGCGATGGTGGGGGGACAGACACATAAATACATACATATATATATATATGTGTGTGACAAGCTTCTTTCAGTTTCCATCGACCAAATCCACTGACAAGGCTTTGGTCGGCCTGAGGTTTTAATAGAAGACACTTGTCCAAGGTGCCACGCAGTAGGACTGAACCTGGAACCATGTGGTTGAAAAGCAAGCTCCTTACTACACAGCCACTCCTGACCTAAATCTACCCCTATAGCACTAACTATATTGGGTCCACTGTTATCATCATCTTAATATCAAAATCTGCTCCCATAGCTGTAGATTTGTTGTGTCTTACTGATCCCATATATACCCAAAACTACCCCTGCCTAACATTAACTGATATTATTTATATACTAATATCATAATGCTTAGAGGCATTTTGTCTGACTTTACGTTGAGTTCAAATTCTTCCAAGGTTGACTTTGCTTCTCATCTTTTCAGGGTTGATGAAATAAGTACCAGTTGAGTACTGGGATCAATGTAATCGACTGTCAATCACCCCTCAAAAAAAATTCAGGCCTTGTGCCTATAATAGAAACGATTATATACCTGATATCCCACTAATATCATTTATATACTTAAATCTACCCTATGATAATGTCTATGTTGGATCCCATTGATCTCATCTATGTATTCAAACTACCAACCCATTACAAAAACTATGGCCTCTTACGCTTGGACATGAAGATGTTCCTGTCTCAAATCTGGATACTTACAGCATAATTTAACTGTCAGCATATTCGAATACCACTCTCAAGGGCACAGTTGTTTATATCATCTCCACTATTTGATTCATACTTATTTTAATGAAGATCTGGAAAAATGAAAAGCAAAGTCAGCCAAGGTAGGATTTGAACTCAGTACTCATTTTAATACTATAAAATATTTTGTCAGCTGCCCTACAGGTTCTGCTACACACCACCCTAAATCTAAATATCTATATTCAGGAATTGAAACTGAGCAGCAAATACTTCTAGCCAAGAATTCACATCTACTCTACCAGCTTTGTCTGCAATCTGTTGGAATAATGCACAGGATAAGAGAAAAGAAGAGATAACTAATGGCACTGACCAATTTTAGTCAGTAAATTGATCACATCAGTTTATTGATTATTGAACACATAAAAGTAAACTGGTGCCAAACCTTGACTTGTTTGGAGATGCTATTTATCAGTAAAATATTTCTTTCTTAACTCACCAGACAAGAAAGCAAGTCTTTTAACTGTTACTCTATTTCCATCACCTCAGGTTCAGTACAAGATGATCTAACGATATTAGAGCCATCTTTGGAATTAACACCTGTAGAAATATAAGGAAATAAATTAAATAAATAAAAAGAGCCAAAGAAATTCGGAAACCAAATATTCATTCCATTGATTTATGTTATGGTTCAACTGAAAGGAATGGAATGGTGGAATTGAATAAAAGAAGAGAAATGCGAAACTACCAAGATGTGGATAATGAAGGGAGATTTTTTTGGGAGTTGCCAGAATTAGTGGATAAATATCTTGTAAATCACACTACCATTTGAAGAAACAAAAGAGAAATTAAACAATGTAGTCCTAAATAACTAAAACAACCAAAAAATAAATGAATAAGGAAAGGATATTTATTACTCAAATACCTTAGATCAATGCTTCTCAACCATTCTTTATCTATGATTCTTGTTTTACTCAGATGTACCCTCCTAGCCGTTTGATGTTTAAAAAATCCTATTATATTTTTATAATAAAATGTTATTGGGAATTGTATGAAAAATTGTTAAAACATTTTGTGTATTGTAGAAGTATAACCAATTTATTGCAAATAAATTTAACAACCAAATTTTATATGGACCTCCAAGAGCCATATAGACCCCAATTGAGTACAACTGCCATAGATGGTAGATTGGACCAAATGTGAGCATTTCATGAAGTTTCTACATTAATTATGGGCAAACTGCAGCCCATGGGACTTTCTTAGAAAAAATTACCATGAATTTCTGTAGTAGACTTGATGATGAGTCTCATGTGATGCATTTTTCAAAAAAGGCTGCCTCTGTTTGCTTTATAAATTCATTCATCCTGAAAGAAATAACAGTCAAATCTTTTTCAAATCACAACCTACCATCTTAAAAATGGAAGAACACATTGAACAATGACGTTTTAACTATGCAATTAGCTGGGATGATCATGTATGAAATATTGTGATTATAGATTTGCTGAAGCATGTTAATCTTGAAAGAGTATATACATAGATATTTGAACACAAAAGCCATCTTGAAAAAACACATTTGGATAATGTAGTTCTAGATACACGAAAAAAGAAAACGAGGTGGTCACAATTGGAACACCTTTTTTCATAGGTTTGGCTGATCAAAGATGATCAACACCAATAAATAAAAAGAGCCAAAAAATTTAAAAAACAAATATTCATTCCGTTGATTTATGTTATGATTCAATTGAAAGAAGTGGAATGGTGGAATTGAATAAAAGAATAAAAGTAGAAATGTGAAACTAACAAGATGTGGATAATGAAGAGATTTTGTGGGGTTGCTTAACTTGTTAGAAATAGTGGATAAATATTCTGTAAATCACACTACCATTTGAAGAAACAAACGACAAATGAAACAATGTAGTCCTAAATAACCAAACAAGCCAAAAAAAAATGATAATAATAAGGATAGGATAATTATAACTTAGCAAGATATAGAAGATACACATTTTCATTTAATTCTAGTCAACTTTAATCCTTTCACATTTAACCTGGTCATATCAGACCTAAATATTCTACCTTGCTATATGCTCAAACCAGCCAGATTTGGCCTCTTCTACCTGCCCTACAATGTCATTCTAAATATAAATAATCACACCATTGAAATCTTGAAGCTACCAGCTGCATGATTAATTTGAATCAATGTGAATAGATAAGCTTTGCATTTGACAGAAAAAACTGAATGCTAAAGGGATAAGTCAATCATAAACTGATTCCAACATTCAATTATTGATGAATCTAGCTCATCACAGTAAACAATAAAGATTTAGAATATGCTCACTATTTCACCAACTTGTGCAGTGTGATATTTATGAGTGGTGAGTGTATTAGGGAGATCTCTGCTTTATTCTATTCATCAGAATTGGAAAAGCTAGGACAACAATTGGTAGGTCTATCAACATTTGTTAAGTAAATAACACAAGTTTAAAAACTAAAATTGCAGTCTACAGTTTGATATACCAGTGGACTCTTATATATTCTGCCCACTATACTACTTGAATTTCAATGGACCCCAGTCAGTTAGTGGCTTTTCGACCCTTTATAATTTTCTATTGCATAACATAATTTGTAGGTATATATAAATGTGTATGGCTGGTATATTTGTGAACAACTCAGTTGCCAGCAGATATACCAACTTTATACATGGTTGGTATAATTGTAGTATATTGTCTACTACAAAACTACACTCCCTGAAATGGATAACATCAAAAATAGTATCCATTTCTTCATGGAGAGTAGTTTTGATCTTTGGACCTCTGAGTTATGAGGCCAGCATGTTTCCACTGTGCTGCTCTGCTCACGAGTGGTTAAGTAAATATATAATGGATTATTGCATGTATTGTCTGTTCTGAATTACATTACTTGTGTTGCTTTATGTGTCACATGTTATTTATTTATGACTTATTCATTTATTTGTATGCATTGAACTGTTTCAGCTGTATGAAATATAGTAACTATACAATACTAAACTTGGACGTTAATTTACAAACAAGAAGGTGACATTTCACTTTGCTGATATTCCATGAGTCACATTTGAAAAATCACATGCATAGATCTATGCACTGCAAATTTTTCTGGCTGTTTCTTCATTTGTCATTTTCAGACCAGCCAAGAACAAATCAGTTCTATAAATGTTTCCTCATAGCATACATAGTAAGGAAGCTTGCTACATATAGTGACTATATGAGGGAGTTACTGGCTTTAGGAATATTCTTTTCTACACAAGGCACAAAGCCCGAAATTTTGGGGGAGGGAGCCAGTCGATTAGATCAACCCCAGTATGCTACTGAAAGGATGAAAGGCAAAGTCGACCTCAGCGGAATTTGAACTCAGAACATAAAGACAGACGAAAAACTGCTAAGCATTTTGCTTGACGTACTAACATTTCTGCCAGCTCACCGCAAGGATGAAAGGCAAAGTCAACCTTGGTGGAATTTGAACTCAGAATATATGGCTTTAGGAATATTGTGAAAGGCCTGGCCGGAGGCTTAACCTTCTGAGTTCATTTACAGACTTTGAGAAATTGAAGGATTACTGTAATAAGTGCTTGACTCTGAGAGGGGAATATGTTGAATAAAGTCATAATTAACTGTTCCTCTTGTATTTTCTTTTACCCAAAGCCAGGAACTTTTCAGCACTCCCTCATACATAAGCAGCAAAAAAGACTGAATGTATTCCATCAGTGGTTTCTTACATAGAGAGAAGTGAATCACCAATGTCAAGATACTCTTTGGAACAAAGCAGAAGAAACTTATGGGAATGCTGAGACTAAGAATATTTAGGTAGCCCAGTCATGTATCAAGAATCAGTAATGGAAAGATATCAAAGGGATGCTGGAACATGAAAGGAATATGTTGAATGCAAAGCAAACAAACAATCGGAATATCTGAATTTACATGGATAGGATATATATTTCCAAAAAATAATTTGAAATACTACCAAATCTGGTTTGATTCAAAGCAGTTGGCAGCCCAGAAACAGACAAGGCATTCATAGACGCCCTGATGTGCAGTACAGTAGGGAAAGAGACTAACAACTGGTTATAATTTACTACATTTGTTCGACCGATATTAGAAATTATAAACACCAATTTGAGACAGGAAAAAGACACTGGTTCACTACTATCAAAATAATCCCAATACAAAGTGCCTGTCATTCCACCTCAAATGAGGTGCTATAAATTGTTTCTGTTTTTTTAATTGTAAAATCTTAAAATCTCAACAGTTGCAAGTAGGTATTAAGTATCATCATCCCAACTGCAACAGCATCAATGACATTTTAAATATGATTTCTCTTTTGGTATGAGTTGTGATGGTTTTTCTGAGGCAGTGTTTTATAGCTATATGCCCTTTCCTATAACAAGCTCTTTTAGTAATCTCTTACAACATACAGGGATTCGGTATAATTGTCCTAAAACAAAGGATAGATGTAATGTAGAAGAGATATAGTCACATGGTTAAGAAATTTTAAATGTCATTGATGCTAGAGAGAGAGAGAGAGAGAGAGAGAGAGAGAGAGAGAGAGAGAGAGAAAGATGATGTTGATATATCAATATATATATGCATATATAATCATCGTCATCATCATCATTTAACATTCATCTTCCATGCATGAATGGGTAGGACAATTGACAGGAGCCAGCCGGGTAGAAAACTACCCTAGGCTACTGTGTTTTGGCAGGGCTTTTATGGCTGGATGCTTTTCCTAACACCAACCCTTCTGCAGAGTGGACTCGGTGCTTTTTACACGTATATGTAAATTTATATGTACATTTGTACATTTATGCGTGTATATATATGTATGTGTGTGTTTGTGTGTGTGTGTGTGTGTGTATCAATCATCATCATCATCATCGTCATTTAACGTTCGCTTTCCATGCTGGCATGGGTTGGACAGTTTGACTGAGGGCTGGTCAGCTAGAAGGCTGCACTAGGCTCCAAACTGATCTGGCAAAGTTTCTACAGCTGGATGCCCTTCCTAATGCCGACCACTCCGAGAGTCTAGTGGATGCTTTTTACGTGCCACTGGCATGAGGGCCAGTCAGGCAGTACTGACATCAACCACACTTGAATGGTGCTTTTTACGTGCCTCTGGCACAGGAGCCAGTCAGGCAGCACCGGCCAGAGTCAGGCAGCACTGGCCAGAGTCAGGTGACACTAGAGTCAGACACCAGAGTCAGGTGCCAGAGTCAGGCACTAGAGTCAGGTGCCAGAGTCAGGCACTAGAGTCAGGTGCCAGAGTCAGGCGGCACTATCAGATTATATATATATATATATATATAGATAGATAGATAGATAGATAGATAGATAGATAGATAGATTGGCAGACAGATAGAGAGAGAGAGAGAGACACACGTGCATGCGCATTCGCTCACACACACACACACACACATAGACAGAAAGGAACATACACAGAGGTGGGGAGAGGGAGAGACAGAAATGGTTAAAGTGATTTATGGTAAGCTTATGGCTGAGTGATTTTAGTCAATACAGTGATTTAGCCGCAGTCTCTACATTTCAGAGGTAAGTTAAGAATGTGTGTTTACTATAAGCACACACCTGTAGGTTTACATTACACGTCTGTTTATTCTAATATAAATGTAGTGCTTCTCTTGATACATAACATGAACATGTGTGTATGTGTGTGTGCATGTTTGTGTGTGTGCATGTGTGTGTGTGCATGTGCATGTTTGTGTTGTGCGTGTGTGTGTTTGTGTTGTGTTGTGTTGTGTTGTGTGTGCGTATGTGCGTGTTTGTGTGTATATGTTCATGGGTTTGTGTGTGCGTGTGTGTGTGTGTGCATGCGTTGTGTGTGTGTTTATTTCAGTTGTACTGGTTGGGGAGGAGCCAGTCAGGAAACCTTTATACAACTGCTCAACTTCCTAGAAATAGCAGCCAAAAAATTGGTGGCAGTATTGATGGTGGTAGTAGTGGTGGTGGTGGTGGTGGTGGTGATGGTGGTTTTTGGTGGTGGTGGTTTTTGGTGGTGGTGGTGGTGGTGGTAACAATGCTTGTTGGTATGGTTGTTGTGTAAAGATGGTGAAGAGAGTGAGTACTGCAG
>NC_068981.1:162291771-162292561 GCF_001194135.2 Octopus bimaculoides
TATATATATATATATATACATATATATATATATATATATTTGTTGTTTTTTTTCTCTTTTACTTTATTTCCCCGGAACCTGATCAGATCGATTTACAAATAGGTTTAGTTTCCATTGTTGAAATTCCTCTGACGTAGAATTAATAGAATTCTCAGAGAGATTGTATAACCTGGACTGATAATGTAAACATAACATCAACAGAGGGACTGGGAAGGTCAGGGGCACTGTATCTTTTCCTCTTCATCCTCCTCTTCTTCTTCTTCCTCCTTTTCCTTCTTCCTCTTCTTCTCATTCTCTTCCTTTCCTGCCTCTCCCTCTCTCTCTTCTCCTCTACCTCCTACTCTTACTTCTTTACTCCTTCCTCTTTCACTCCTTCGTTCTCTCTCTCTCTCTCCTCCTCTTCCTCCTTTTACTTCTTTACTCCTTCCTCTTTTGCTCCTTGGTCCTCTGCCTCATCTTCCCCCTCCACTCTCGCCTCTTCTTGCTCCAACTCTTTCTACTCTACCTCCTGTTCCTCCTCCTCTCTGTCTTGTTCTGCTTCTTCCTCCTCTTCCTCATCTTCCTACTTTTCTTCTTTTTCCTCTTCTTCTTTCTCCTCCTCCTCCTCCTCTCCTTCTTCTACTTCTCCCCTACTCCTCGTCCTTCTGCTCTTCCTCCTCTTCTCCCTCCACTTCCTCCACCTCTTCCTCCTCCCCTTCCTCCACCTCTTCCTCCTCTTCCTTCTCCTCCTCTTCCTTATCCTCCTCCTCCTCCTCCTCCTCTTCCTCCACCTCTTCCTCCTCTTCCTCCC
>NC_068981.1:162292901-162293822 GCF_001194135.2 Octopus bimaculoides
CTTCTTTCTCTCCTTCTTTCTCTCCTCCTACTTCCTCCTGCTCTCCACCTCCCTCCTCCTGCTCTCTATCTCCACTGCCTCCTGGCTAAGCCAAGAAGAGATAAATAAACAGAAAGAAAATGAAGAGAGCTTTGTTGGCATGGATTACACCAGACTGCCAGCATCAAATACACAAAACAAAATGTAACAGGGATACACTAATAAAAACCTCAAAATTAGCCTTTTAATTGAATTTCATCAGTAATTTTAGTTAATCAATGCAGTTGGTTGTTAGTGGATAAGATAAATGTTTTTTGCCCTTAGAGACTAATTTAAAGCTCAGATAATTTCCTGTACTGATAAGTTGACTTCCACAATCGTAAAGCATCAACTGGATGAGGTATGAAATATATGCATAAAAATGTGTAACTGCAAAATGATATTACAGTGGAGTTTGAATAGCATAGGAAGTTGTTTCTTTGACCAAGTTGGGATAAAATGGTAGGCGTAGGAGTGGCTGTGTGGTAAGTAGCTTGCTTACTAACCACATGGTTCCAGGTTCTGTCCCATTGCGTGGCACCTTCTACTATAACCTTGGGTCAACCAAAGCTTTGTGAGTAGATTTGGTAGACAGAAACTGAAAGAAGCCTGTCAATCATTTACATGTTCTTATACTGCACTTTCCTATTGGTTTAATGTCAAAAACTTAAGGTCTACTCAACAATTTCATCCCAAAATGAACAACTCAAAAGTGATGTTTATATACATACTCTCTGAGTGGTTGGCGTTAGGAAGGGTATCCAGCTGTAGAAACTGTGCCAAATTTAGATTGGAGCCTGGTGTTGCCATCCGGTTTCATCAGTCCTCAGTCAAGTCGTCCAACCCATGCTAGCATGGAAAGCGGACGTTAAACGATGATGATGATGATGATGATATAAAATT
>NC_068981.1:162294887-162296968 GCF_001194135.2 Octopus bimaculoides
GTGGGATTTTCGAGTGAGATCGTTGCCAGTGCCCCTGGACTGGCTCTCGTGTGGGTGGCACATGAAATGCACCATTTTGAGCATGGCCGTTGCCAGTACCGCCTGACTGGCCTTCGTGCGGGTGACACGTAAAAGCACCCACTACACTCTCTGAGTGGTTGGCGTTAGGAAGGGCATCCAGCTGTAGAAACTCTGCCAAATCAGATTGGAGCCTGGTGTAGCCATCTGGTTTCATCAGTCCTCAGTCAAATCGTCCAACCCATGCTAGCATGGAAAGCGGACGTTAAACGATGATGATGATGATGATGATATAAAATTAAGAAGGAGAGAAGACAAATTCAAAGGTCAATGTATATATTCATTCAATCCATATTAACAAAATTCTCCATGGTATACAATATACAAACATAGATGCATTCATCTATATGATATATAAAATTTCTAAGAATTTATAAATACATACATATACACAAAAATTTATAAATATATAAAAATTTATAGGCATATAAAAATTTATAAACACATAAAAGTTCATGAATATAAATATATAAAAATATAAGTCCATAAATGTACCTGCGATGTCCGAATGTTCAAATTTGATTCAATAAAGAGGAAGATAAAAAAGCGAATGTAAAATGATTCATAAGGAATCCTAAACATGTATAAAATCTATGTATAAAATCTTATGGCCATTTCGAAAAGATATAGGTTGCTATGGGTGAGTTAACTCCAACCATAGCAATTCTCTATATTTCTCTCATCAGAGTTAATAGATTCCCAAGGTTAAAACTTTAAAAGAAATGGTAGGTTAGATGATTTTTAAAAACCGAATGTTTAATCAGACCAGACCATTCTCTTCAAGCAGATGATGTTAAAGTTATAGTTGCAGGCTAAAGTGCATTACAACACTATATATAATATAAAGTTTTAGAAGAGTCCATAATATGAAGGCAGGCTAGATTAAGATCCGATAGTTTAATTATTTTTGTATAGACAAATAAACAGATAGATAGATATAATAAAAAATCAGGGTACAATAAGTACCTGTTTGCTTGAAAGAGGAGTTAAAATCCTCCAAAACCACTCATCTCTCACTATATGTAAACACGCACACACACACACACACACACACATATATATGTGTGTGTGTATGTATGTATGTATGTATGTTTGTATGTATGTATGTATGTATAAATGTAGATATATGATAAGTGCAGGTGTGGCTATATGTGCACATATTGCTGTGTGATAAGAAACTTACTTCTATACTATATGGTTTTGGATTCAGTCCTACTGAATGGCACCCAAAGCCAACCAAAGCTTGATGTGTGGATTTGGTCAAGGCGGTGAACCGGCAAAAACATTAGCTTGCTGGGTGAAATGCTTAGCGGTATTACATCTGTCATTACATTCTGAGTTCAAATTCCACTGAGGTCGACCTTGCCTTTCATTCTTTTGGGGTCAATAAATTAAGTACCAGTTGTATACTGAGGTTGATCTAATTGACTGGCCCCCTCCCCCAAAATTTTGAGCCTTGTGCCTAAAGTAGAAAGGGATGAGTGGATTTAGTAGATGGAAACAGAAAGAGGCCTGTCATATATACATACACACACATAAACACATATATATATATATATATGTGTTATATATACATACACACACATAAACACATATATATATACATTGACCCTATCATATCACTGACTCCTTCACCTGCTCTTCTAGCAACATCATCTACTGTATCTCCTGCTCTCTCTGTCCTTCTCTATATATTGGTCAAATGGAACGCTGCTTGGCTGACATATACACGCACACGCACCTTCGTTTTGGGCTTATCAGTACTTTATTATCTCCCCTTCTTCCTAGCTCTCCTGTGTAACCCTTCTGTCCGGCGTTCGCCTTGATAGATTGCTAGCCACTAAACCCTTTTCCATTTTCTCTCCCTGTTTATTTCTGTGTTCTTTTCTGTCGAAGAGCATAGGCTCGAATGTAAAAGACTTTCTCACTTCCTGAGCATTAAACTAATACATCTGTTTGTTGCTTACACACCCATCTTCGTCTTTTGTTTTTTGTAAATTCTC
>NC_068981.1:162298389-162302409 GCF_001194135.2 Octopus bimaculoides
CAAACACAAACCAAGACAGGAAAAATTGGACAGTGAAAACAACATTCAAAAGCCGTACGGCCAAACGCGAATCTGAGGTAGAACGCTAGTAGTTCATCTTGCCTTCACAGCGGCTGGAGTGAAAAGAAAGTTGACCACAGGTCACACGAGAGCAGAGAGGATGGTGGAGGGAGGAAGTGGAACAAGGAGGAAGGGACAGAAGGGTATAGCAGTGAAGTAGAGGCCAGGACAGAAGGATAGATAGAAAGATAGAGGAAGACAGATAGATAAATAGATAGAGAGGATGGTGGAGGGAGGAAACACACACACTTGCATACATACACGCATACATGCATACATACATACATATATACATACATATGTCATCATCAAATGTGATGGGGAGATAATCATATATATATATATATTTATATCTATACATATACACATGATTATCTATCATGAAATTTGATGACCAAGCAGCTGCAATAAATAAATTAATTAAATAAATAACGAGATAAAATGAAAGTAGAAGCTCAAGTATTTTATTGCTATTGAGAAAACTAGTTCTGGCACAGAATTATTTGCTATAAACCTCACATTCACATTTACTTCTTTCTGAAGAGTTAGAATGGGATTTATGAACTTTTATTTTAGTGCTTATAATTAATTTGTTTGATTGTGTTGGAAATGTACTGTGCGTGAGAAGACCCGGCAAGCCAAGTGAGATCGTTGCCAGGGCCCCTGGACTGGCTCTTGTGTGGGTGGCACATAAGATGTACCATCCTGAGCGTGACCGTTGCCAGTACCGCCTGACTGGCCTTGTAGGGTTTTCGAGCGAGATCGTTGCCAGTGCCCCTGGACTGGCTCTTGTGCGGGTGGCACATAAAAGACACCATTTCGAGCATGGTCGTTTTCGTGCGGGTGACACGTAAAAGCACCCACTACACTCTCTGAGTGGTTGGCGTTAGGAAGGGCATCCAGCTGTAGAAACTCTGCCAAATTAGATTTAGCCTGGTGTAGCCATCCGGTTGCACCAGTCCTCAGTCAAATCGTCCAGCCCATGCTAGCATGGAAAGCGGACGTTAAACGATGATGATGATGATGTATGCCCATTCTCATGAGCATACTAAGGTAGGCACCTTAGGCACTGCTTCTTGAGACCACACACTGTGGTCTCCTGCTGAAGTTGTACACTCAGCCAGGGTTCTCCCTGTTCAGTCTTTGATTGTCATTATTCCATTCTTATCTTTGTTGCCCATGAGCTTGTTCTGTTTACCTATTCCTCAAAGATAAGAGCACATAGGTTCTAAGACCTGTTAACATGGCAAAATACTGCAGTCTCCATTGCCTAACCATCATCCCCAAATTTTGTTCTGTTCATATTTTGTATCAGGCCAAATTCTTTTAATTTTGCAGGTCACTCTTTTCTACTCATCCAATTTCATACAATTATAAAGTGCTGGTGTCATGTAAAAAGCATTCTATCCACTCTGCAGTGTGGTTGATGTTGGGAAGGGCATCCAGCCATAAAAGCCATGCCAAAACAGACACAGAAGCCTAGTGTAGTCTTCTTCCTGGCCAGCTCCTGTCAAACTGCCAGCATGGAAGGCAGATGTTAAACAATAATGATGAGGATAAAGATGATAAAATTAATTCTTTAGCATTCGGATTATTCTATCAAATATAATGCTTATAAATTCACAGTGTTTTAAATTAATCATACATTATCTTGTAGCTTATAAATTTTGATGTTATGATTGTTTATAATCTAAATGACATTATAGGGTAAGTATGAGAGGCTGAATCTGGCTGCTTTGAACATAAAAGAAGGTACAATATTTGGGCCAGATATGGCCAAATTTAAATGCTTATAGATTAAATCCCCTTGAATTCATACATTTTATTATTATTATTATTTGTTCAATCTGGAGAACTCATTTCTCACCAAAAACAACATGGTATCACTTCTGCACCTGCCCTATTTGCCAGATTTAATACCTGTGGTCTTCTATCTCTTACCTAAGATGAAAATGCAGCTCAAAAGTCATCATTTTAATACCATTGTTGAGATCCAGTGTGAATCATAGAAGGTCCTCAACTCACTTATGAGAAAATGACTTCCAGCCTGGATTCCAAAAGTGGCGGGAATGCTGGGACCAGTGTATTGCTGCACAAGGTGACTGTTTCGAAAGAGCTTAGGTAAATATGTTAGTTGTTATTAAATGTAACTAGTGCTGGACTATTTTGATACCACCTCATAGGTGCAATAAATTTTACCAAAGTTTCTCTAAGCCAAATCCACTTACAAGTCATTAGTGAACCAGAGAGATAATGGTAGAGGACCACTATGGGGTTTCACAGTGAGATTGAACTCAGAACCATTGGTTGCAAAGTGATCTTCCTAAACATATAGCTTTGTCTATGCCTATTTGACTGGCAATATATTTTATCAGAATGTCCAACAACTGAAAAGCCATGTAGATCCTTGCATTATTTGAACTCCAAACAGAATAAGACATTAAAAAACCCCTACAAATTGTGATGTATGCACTGACCTCAAGGTCCATCATCATCATCATCATCATCATTTAATGTCCGTTTTCATGTTGGCATGGGTTGGACAGTTTGACAGAAAACTGGTAAGCTGCAAAAATTCTAATTTGGATTAATATTATATTTGACATGAAAGTCAATGTCACTGCAGACTAAGCAGACATAAACTGCAATTTGCAACTCTGCCATGGAATTATTCATAGCAAAGTAAGAATTTTCCCCAAACATTCATTAGTATGTGTAGAAAAATAAAGCTGTTTAAAGGACAAATAATTCAGAGATGCATAATTATTTCTTGTTAGGTTATTTTTTAATGCTGCCTATATTAAATATGTTAATACTAACTTAACTATGCATACAGTGTCACTGAATTATTTATTCGCTGAACATTTCTGGTTTCCTAAGCCAACCAATTTATAATTATGTATATTTACTTGGAGGTGCAGATGTGGTTGTGTGGTTAAGAAGCTTGCTTTCTAACCTTTTGAACTCAGGTTCAGTCCCATGGGGTAATATCTTGGGCAGGTGTTTTCAACTATGGCCCCAGACCAGCCAATGGCTTATGAGAGAATATGGTCAATGGAAACTGTGTAGAAGCCCATCACAAACACACACACACATATATTATATGCATGTGTGTGTATGTCTTCGTGTGCATGTGTTTGAGTTTTTCCCCCCACCCACCACTTGATAACCAGTATTGGTTTATTTACATCCCTCTAACTTAGTGGTTCAGCAAAGGAGACCATTACAATAAGTACCATACTCAGAAATGAAATACGATAAAATAAATATTCAAAGTTGATGTGTTCAACTGGGACCTTGAAGGCAGTGCTCCAGAATGACCACAGTCTAGTGACTGAAACAAGGAAAATAAAATAAAAGATCTTAAAAGAAAATCTTGTATGGCTGTGTTGTTGAAATATTTGTAAAATAACAGCAACTTGGAGAAACAAAGCAGACATAGGCACAAACATATCTGTGTGGTAGGAAGCTTGCTTCCTAACCACATGGTTCCAGGTTCAGTCCCATTGTGTGGCACTTTGGGCAAGTGCTTTTTACTAGAGTCTCTGGCTGATCAACGCCTTGTGAGTCGATTTGGTAAACAGAAACTGAAAGAAGCCAATCATATATATATATATATATATATACAATCAAAATGAGCAACAGGATATCAAGAAGTGATGCAGTATGATCGTTACATCACTTCTTGATATCCTGTTGCTTATTTTGATTTTATTCACTTTACTTCAAGCTGTGCAGATAATACAAGACTGACTTGGTGCTTCAACTTAAGTACATAATTCAACTGAATCTCAATTATGTATATACATATATATATATATATATATATATATATATTTATATTTATATTTATATATATATTTAATGATATGAGAGGTATTAGCATTATTTTATTTAACATATATATGTATATCTATATAAATATATCATCATCATCATCATCATCATCATCGTTTAACG
>NC_068981.1:162302747-162316721 GCF_001194135.2 Octopus bimaculoides
TATATATATATATATATATATATATGTATATATATATGTATATATATATATATATATATATATGTACATATATATATATATATGTATATATATATATATATGTATATATATATAGATCACTCACAATTATCTTAAAGGAAGAATATATGAAATCATTTAGTCTTACTTTCTAAAATGATGAGGGGGTCATGGCCGAATTCTCTTTGGTCATAGTTTTGCTGGACCAGAGTTGTTGACCTAGGAATAAACATAAAAAAATAGGGAATATATACAAGCTAATGTGAGAGCTTCTTTAAGGTGGTTCAAATTGCCTGAAATAGCAGCTACATCAGAGATCTGCTGTGGAATGCTTGAATGCCTGCAACGTAGTGGACTCGGTATGTATCCATGTGGTGAACTCTGCAGGTATCCAGGTGGTGGTGTTAAATTTGGCAAAATATTCAGTCTACCCAAGAAGACTATGGTATGATCTAAACACAAAACTCAAAGTAGTGCAAGAGATACTACAAGACAACCAGTTCAATGTTGTTATATTTCCATCTATTCACAATCCCTTACAACACTCTAGCAATTCTGCTAACTCACTGACATAATTATTTTTGATTTAAGCCCAAAGGAGAAATTTTGAGGGAGAGGATTAGTTGATACTATTCAACTCAGTACTTGACAAGTAATCAATCCTCTATTAACCCGAAATGGATGAAGAGCAAAGTTGAGCTCAACAGAATTTGAACTTAAGCATAAAGAGCCAGAGGAAATATTGCAAGGCATTTTTGTCAGACATTCTACTAACTCTGCCAATCCACCATCCAACATGATACAGTGTATGACAAAGCTATCTTTTAAATTACAAGTACAGTGCATCTTTGTGGTATAAGTGTTAGTGGATGAGTATTTCACTGACTTTTGTGGCAAACAGAACCTTCAGACAGAATCAATGTAATGCAGTGTATATCAAGGCTGGCTCTTGGAATTACAGGAGTAATTCATCCAGCAGAATTCCACATGAATTTTGTCCAATCAAATTCACCCACAAATCTTGGCTTGATTTAGGACTGTGATTGAAGATACTTATCCAAAGTGTCATGCAGTAGGATAGAACCAGGAACTTCAGTATTGTGAAGCAAACTTCTTAACTATCTGGTCATGCTTGTGATGAATGTTTAAGAAGTTCTGACTCGGAGAAAGAGAGAAGAGGGTGGGGAGGGAGAAATACACATACATACACAAATGCCCAAACACACACGCACACACACACACTCACAAACACACATGCACACACACACACACACACACACATATGGATACATACACTCACATGTATGTGTACACATGCAGGCACACATGCACAAACACACACACACACACAAACTGAGTCTGAAAGTCTGGTATTTAGAAAAAATTTCTTTAATTAAAATATTTATGACTTTTATTTCTTTTTAAGAAAATTTTCCTTCCTTTTGGTTAAAATATTTCTGTTCACATTTCTTGTAACTGATTACATATCTTGTTAAATTTCTTTTTCTTTTTTACTTCTTGTTTTTTTTTTGTTGTTGTTGATGGGAGGCAAATAATCTCAAACCAAGCGCTTCTTTATTCTTCTTCATCACTCAAGAATTATTGCCCTCAAGAACAAAGAACACTGTCCATTTTTGAATTCTCTGGAAAGTGATCAATCTTTGGAACAAAAAGACACTAAGAAACATCTAAAGAACTATTTGGGGTATTTTTTGTCCCTCCTCCCCCCCTCTCTCTCTCTCTCTCTTTTACCACATAATCAGCACCGGTAAAAACTTCACTCTGATCTGTCATTAGTTCAAATATCCTCGATTCTTCACCTTCTTTCTAACTTTGATTATTACATCACAAAAGCTGGGCTTATCAAAGTAAATTAAAAGAAAGAAACAAAATAATAAATAACGACAAACAAACAAATAAGCAAGCATAAAAAAAAACCGCCAAAACAATTGCATTATTTAATTAAGTTTTCTAGAAGTATTCACTTATTTTCCTTCTCTTTGAGAATGGCTAATTCATTCTTGAATTTAACAGTTGTAACAAGTAACACCAATAACTAAACTATATCGACATTAGCTATAATAGCAGCAATGAAAATAATGCTTTCTTTATTTAATAATAATGATGGTAATAATAATAATAATAATAATAATAATAATAATAATAATAATAATGAGGATGATGATGGCAATGATGATGATGATGTTGGCAATGATGATGATGATGATGATGATGATGATGATGATGATGATGATGATGATGGTGATGATAACAAGAGCACTCAGAGAGCACAAACCTCTGCCAAGTCAACACCAATGTCTTCTCACCGATTAGCCGGAGATGATTTTTAAAATGAGAATATCTGAAATAAACTTGACTGCTCTCACAAACAAGAATGCTAAAAATGAATCCGTCCACTCTCAAAAATTATGTTAAAAAACAGGAAGAATCATCCAGAATCTTTGTTGATCCCAAAATTTAATCAGTTCATGCCAGTCATGAGGCCAAACTTCCCTGAAAGTTTCATCCGAATCCATCCAGCGGTTCTTGAGATATCTTGTCCACGGACAAACAAACAAACAAACATGACTGAAAACAATACCTCCCCCTTCGTTAATGCGGAGGTAATAATAATGGTGGTGATGATAAAAATAAGCACAAAGATAAATAAAGACACAAATAAACCTGCACAATTCTATATTATTTTTCCTTAATTGGAGGAAATTCTTTTATAAAATTATACCTATACTGGAATATTGATTCAATTCTTAGACGTAAAAACCAATAAGTGAATGAGTCAAAGAGTGAAGCCCCAATGTTATCACTCGGCTTGCTAGAAATGGCAGCCAAATATTTCTCAACTCATACTGTACTATTTAAAAAAAGGGAAAGGCACATTGGATAAGGTACTCCTAGATACACTATGAAAGTTATAGTGAGAATAATTTCAGGCTTATGCTCTCATCTGGGAGTGAGGGGAAAGGAGACAGGAAGAGAGAGGTTGAGAAAGAGAGAGAGAGAGATTGGTGGATAGATGGAAATGTCAGATTTGACATGGTTTCTACAGCTGGATGCCAACCACTCTGAGAGTGTAATGGGTGCTTTTATGTGCCACCGGCATTAGTATGTGTCAATTTGTTTATTTATTACACTTCTTTTTTATTTATATAATATAGGTAGGTTATATTTTCTGTTTGTTGTCTTTTTATTTAAACCTGAAAATATTATTTATGCAACACACACACTCATTAATTTTATACCTATATGTGTGTGCCTGTGTGTGTGTGTGTGGGGGGGGGGGAGATGGAAATCTGGCAAATAGGGTGGGTGCGAGAGTGATACCATGGCAAGAAACTCACGAGTGAGGAGAGCTCACTGACAGGGTGCATTGTCATCATGAAGAACCTAATTCTTCATGCTTCGCAGTTCTGGTCACTTTTGTCAAATGTCCTCCCTCAAGCATTTCAAAGCATCACAGCAGAATTCTCAATTGATAGTCTGGCCCTGGGGTATGAATTCTTGATGCACAATACCACAGATGTTGGTAAAACGATGAGCATGCTCTTGATTGAGCTGTGGCTCTGTCATGCCTTCTTCAGTTGTGGAGATGGAGGGCTCTCCATTGTGATGACTGCTGCTTCATTTCGGGGTTGTACCATAGACCCAACTTTTGTCACCGGTGATGATCCTTGACATGAGGGAGGGGTCATCAGTGGCACTCTGACAGAGATCTTGATGGACTTCAACATGATGTTCTTTCTGCTCAGTGGTCAGTAGGCGAGGGACAAACTTGGTTGAGACATGCCGCATGTTCAATTCATATGTTAGGATTTCCTGCATGGATCCATACGACAGACCAACAACATCAGCAATGTCATTGAATGTCCTCCAACATTAGCAATAATGGGTAAAGCCAATATACTTAATTTCACATAGCAAAGATGATAGGCATAATATATAGTATTTTTACATTAATAAGTTTACATTATACAGACAAGAATATAATATTTCGAATGCAGTATAGACATGGAAACACTGGGAAGATTGGCTATTTTACCCTTATATGATGGAAAAAGTTGTCGACAGCCAGCCAGGGGACTCGAACCAACACATCCCAGATACTGGCTGAGTACTCTACCAATTAAGCTAAACTGCCCGCTGGCAACAATACCCACCAAATTAAACACTAAATACATAGCTTCTTTTGAACTGCAACAACATATGTAAACAAACGTTTTTGTTTTTGGAACCATCGAATGTGTATCATGTCAAACAAACAAAAATGTAATATTTTGAACACGATATAGCCATGAAAACTGCAGAAAGATTGGTTACTTTACCGTTATATGATGGAAAAAGTTGTCAACAGACACCCACAAGATATGAACCCACACCTCACAGATACAGGCTGTTGGTGCATTTACATTATATTTTCTCATACATAGTTTTCCATGTATGTTTTTTTTTGTTTTTTTTTATTTAGATTTCTTTGTCTCCATTTTTTACCAAACTTTTTATTATTGTGAAAAAATATAATACTGCTTAACATCTATGACTTATGAACAGCTTAGTAGCTTAGTAGTGGCGACTTGCTAAATAAAGTTAGATAAATTAGGTCTAATTATATATATATGTATGGGTGTGTACATATAAGTGTATAAATCAGTAAATATATGTGTACACATGTATATATATACATGCATGTATGTATGTATATGGACGTGTGTGTATATATGTATGTATGCATGTATATATATATATATATATATATATATATATATATATATATGTTTGTGTGTGTGTGTGTGTGTGTGTATGTATGTGTGTGTGTATGAGTATATGTATGTATGTGTGTATACATATATGTATACACACACATATCTATATATGTATATATTGATACATGTCTATGTTCATATGTACATAATTATGCTTTGTATGAAAATGTTAGCTCCCTTATATCGTTCACAGTTACAAGTAAAACTAATTCAGTTAATTTGGTACAGCAACCATAATTGACATTAAATATCTTTTGATTTCATTTTTTACTTTGATTGTTGAACATAACTATAACATAGGCTTACCCAATATTTTTTAATTAACAACAGATGGCAATCCACAAAACAGAATTATATAAACTAGGCTATAAATAAAGATATATAATTGGCCCCAAGGACAGTCAGGATACAAAATAAACAGGGCACAAACTTAAATAATTTGAAAATTTTTACAATTATTTTGTATTGAGTACAACTTATGAATGTTAACCATTTTGATTGAACCAATGTCAGCACAGGAAATATATAAAATAATAATGTATGAATATATGTGTGTAGATGCATATATATATGTCTATGGATATATATATATATATATATGTCTATGTATATATATATATACATATATTCGAAACGTCTGGTTAGAATAGAAGCAGCTGACAAAGGATTAATTCCAAGTGGCTATCTGTTTTCCTATGTGTTCGTTCCGTTGTCTGTAGTTCATTGTTCTAACGTCCTGTACCCTGATATGCATCTATATACACATGCAGATGTAAGTATGTACATATATGTGTGTATACATGCATATACATTCTTTGTATTATTATATATATATATATAGATAGATAGATAGATAGATAGATAGATTACACATACACACACACACACACACACACACACTCATGTATATATACCTTTTCTGACCACATGAAACTCCAAGTAACGGTTTGTGAAGATTTCTTCAGCTTTAATAAAAAGCATATTGCTCTACCTTCAGTATTCGAGTACTATTTTATTCCACCTTATTTTGCATTTATGTGCTTACATGTGTGTGTGTGTGTGTGTGTGTGTGTGTGTGTGTGTGTACACACATTCTACTAAAAATAATTTGAGGCAGTGTCCCAGTATGGCCACAATCTAATGACTGAAACAAGTGTGTGAGTGTGTGTTAGATTGTGATAAGAAATTTTCCTCAATGAGCTTTGACCAGTATAGAGATGTTGCCTTGGTATGACTGAGAGGGGCAAATGACCATACACACACACTAAGTTTAGGAAGAATCTTATGGTCTCAAAGTCTCAATAAAAATAAAACAACTTGAAGTTGTTGATTTCCTGGACATGTCATTAAACCTAGACTATGGTACCTATAAATCTTTTCAAAAACCAAATAAGAGGCTGACATATTAATACAGCTTCCTGCCATCTATCTTTAGTTTTCAGGAACTTGGTTAATGGGGTTATAGAAGAATCTCCAACCTATCTTTGAATTTGATCTTTGACACCATAACACCATGCTACAATAAGGTCATGGCTGCCATGGGCTTCAAGGATAGGATTAGTTACATGCACAACTCTATTGTAAGCTTATATGAGTTACACCCTCATTTTCCCTTTATGTAAAAACTTATATGTGTAATGTTACAGTTCTTACAAGGCATGTATGGACATTAAGAGAAAATGCTATGTATAATAATATCAAGTGGGGGATACTAGAAAAGTGCAAGCCTTACTTAAACTGTTGGAGCTGCAGTCTTTGCTTGCTGAGAAAAGAATCATATTGAAGAATTCTTTCTTCCAGATTCCTACCTAAACTGTAAGAGTGAGGTTTTTTGCTCCTGCCTTCATGAGTGCAAATATACCTTAGCAAATTAGACAACTGCAATGTAAATATAAACGTTAGATCTCAGCAGGTTTGAGAGGAGTAGGAAAATCAACTCCAGTACTTGACTGGTACTTTATTTTATTGACCCCAAAAGAATGAAAACCAAAGTCAACCTTAGAGGAATTTGAACTCAGAACATGAAGAGGCAAATTGTGTCCAACATGCAAACAATTCCACTAACTTGCCACCTTGTACTATTTTATATATTAAAATAATGCTATATAAAAGTTCCCTGTACAATGGTTTTGTAGTTTATGAATAAAAGTGTAGACATACACTCACATGGTTAATTTATACCATTTTTAGCGTGGCCATTGCCAGCACCGCCTGACTGGCCTTTGTGCCGGTGGCGTGTAAAAGCACCCACTACACTCTCAGAGTGGTTGGCATTAGGAAGGGCATCCAGTTGTAGAAACTGTGCCAAATCAGATTGGAACCTGGTGTAGCCATCTGGTTCACCAGTCCTCAGTCAAATCGTCCAACCCATGCTAACATGGAAAGCGGATGTTAAACGATGATGATGATGATGATGATGATGATGATGATGATGATATACATACACGCATTAAGAGACAGCGGACACATGAGACAATGTTGTCCAATGTTATAATTAAAAGTATTCTAACCATGACATCCTGCATTTTTTCTTTTCAAGAGTAATGTACACTGGCCAATGTGTTCTTCTCAACACTTTCTCACCACTCCACACTGCTCTCTTTAAACCTTTATATTTGTAATTCTGCTCAAAAATATGCATATGCCATCTTGCTCTATAGAAGGAGCACCTAACATATTTTAACAATTTCATCAAGACTTGTTGCAGGATACATACCTATGACATTATGCACATATAAAATTTGGTTATTATGTAAATGGTGGCTATCTTGAAACAGCTGTCGAGATATAATTTCACATAATTATTCAATTCTTTTATTCTTTTTTGTTTTTATTCTGTAATCTGGATTTTTTTGCTCCAAGTAAATATACCTCTCAAGCCTACCTGTGTTTACCTTACTACCTTTATATAAGTTAAAATTATAGTGAAAATTATATATGAAAAGATAAATAGGCAGTATTTTTTGTTAGTTTATTTGTCTATTTATCTTTTCACCTTGTGCTGTATGAATACATGATGCAGTTTTAGAGTCAGGTTTTGACTGCTATTTCGAGCATGGTGGTATCTTTTAGAAGATACCCTTAATAATAATTTTGATAATAATTATTACCTATAAGGTTTTCTTTCCCATGCTGGTCACTTGATATGATTGTTATCTTAAATAAGTCTTATCCTTATTTATATTAAAATTTATACCTTTATGTATATCATCTTTTATATAAATGTGGGTGTGTGTGATGATGCTGATGATGATGATGATGATGAGACTTACCCCTAAGCTTAAACTCTGAAATGGCCAAAATTAGCTATTACACTCTATGTTCACATTAAATTATTTTTCTCAGGAATGTTATCCAACAAATGTGTATGTGTATGTGTATTTATATATACATATATGTGCATACATTAACAAATATACACACAAACATAATTCTTATATATATATACACACATACATATATATATATATATATATAATGCAACACACACACACACACACACACACACACATAATACACAGACAAACAGTTTATATTTATATATATTCATATTTATATATTCATGTGCACACACACACACACATATATGTGTGTGTGTGTGTGTGTAATACACTTCCTCTTTTGTTATATGTATGTATATAGCTTTCATATATATATATATATATAGAGAGAGAGAGAGAGAGAAAGAGAGAGAAAGAAAGAGAGAAAGAGAAAGAGAGAGAAAGAGAAAGAGAGAGAAAGAGAAAGAGATATATATATATATATATATATATATATATATATATATATATATATATACATATACGTGCATTTATATACATAGAAATCTATATGAAAGCTATGAATTAAAATAGCTTTTCCAATAATAATTCACATGAAAATGTTGAAAATTTCAAGGTATCAAGGATTTATTTATTTATTTGTTTGCTTATTTATTTTATTCATTTTTAAATGCGATAAAATAAACATCCTTATGCATGGTACTTAGTGGGACTTTGATGTCAAGTCATAGAATATGGTAATAGAATTTTCCTTCAATTCATATCTTGAATAAAGTTTTCATAAATGCATAGATATAAATATGGTATACAAGGCATACCCATCTTAACCAAGTGTTGCTTCCCTAAAAATCACCTTTAAGTTCAATTTACTGTTATTTTACGAATGAAATTTAGGAAAAATGGAAAGCGTGCAAGAAGTACCCTCAGTAGTATCTTCTGAAAAACATATTTTAAGGAGAATTGTTAAGATTTCATTTTAATTGTTGTTTTGTCATGTTTCATAAAATGGAAAATAATAAAATAATATATGTTCTTTTTCATAATTTAACATATATGGTGTCTCTAAGCTCTGCTCCTCCTATGTAGGAGATAAGCAAAATCTAGTATTTTAAAATGGAATGTAAAACAGATTAAAGCTTTTTTTTTTTTCATTTTCATATTCATTTTATTCCAATGAATGGTGAACATCAACTGAATCTCTTTCATGTAAATTCTAAATAAATTCTCTTGAATTTTTGACTTGAAACTGGATTGAATATCAATAACTTTATAGCATCATCATCATCATCATCATCATTATTTTAATGTTTATTTTACCATGCTCCCATGGGTTGCACTGAATTTATCAAGGCAGATTTTCTACTGTCAGATGCCCTTTCTGTTGCCAACGGTGCTATGTCTTTTCATCCACCGTCACTTAGTCGAAAATATTTTCGTCCATGTCTTGTGGTCTGACATTTTTTTGTCCAATGATTTTTCAGTCTAATTTTAAATAAACTCTTTAGAAAACAAGGTGTAATAATATCTCTAATGATATATTCATAGAACTATAATGAGCCTCATTATAGGATTGTTATTATCATTCTTTTTCCTTCTCCGTTAACAGTTTTACTTTCTCTTTTTCCTTCTCTTTCTTCAGTATGGTGCTGTGTATAGAGAGTGCTGCAAATTTAGTGTACATATCTTTAATTTACCCATCCCGAAATGACAAAATTCATAGTATTGACCAAAAACAAAAGAAAAGCAATACAAAACTAGGAAAAGAATACTAGAGATGCGCAAGTTTATACAGCATAATAGCAGCTATGTTTACGCAGCTAACAAAAAATACTTGCTCTCAACTTCCTCATTTGCCTGTACTTTCAAAGACTATTCAAAGGTGCTGACAAAAAAATTCTGGATTTCCTGCTAATCCAGGGGCTAGAACTGGTTTTGAAATACCTGAAGACTATTGTAAACTTCTGGATGGTGAACAGTTTTTGAGATACAATTTAGGTATGGAGGATCATCAGTGCATACTAGTATTTGCATCAGAAAGTGCTCTTCAGGATATAGCATCACATCCTCATTGAGCATATGATGGAACATTCAAAATTGTGCCAGAACAGTGGTTTCAACTGTTTAACATGCATGTACAAGTTAAAAATAGCAGTTTCCTCCAGGTCTTTGTATTACTGCTGGATAAAACAAAGCGGACATATGAAATATTTTTCAAGCAATTGAAAATTATGCAACCTAATGCATATCCGTTTGATCTCATGGCAGATTTCGAAGTTGCAGTTCATAAGGCATTTAATTTATTATTCAATAATCCATCTATCATGGCATGTTTGTTTCATTTGAGCCAATTGGTATTTCAAAAAATTAAAGATTTAGGCCTCAAAGTAAAATACAATAAAGACTCTAAATTCTGTCTTAAAATTTGATGTTTTTCATCATTAGCTTTCCTACCCATTGAAGATGTCAAAGAGGCCTATACAGAATTAATGGACGATGAAGAAATACCTGCTGAATTCATCGCTTAGTTCAACTTGACTTATATAGGCGTTGTGAGAGGATGTGGTGCTAGACAAAGAAGGGAATCTAGATTCCCAATAGCTGTATGGAATGTTAATCAGCATATTCTTCAAGATCTTCCCAGAACAAATAATGCTGCAGAGCAGTTTCATTCTTTCCTACTTTAGGCACAAGGCCTGAAATTTTGGGAGAGGTGCCAGTCGATTAGATCGACCCTAGTACACAATTGGATGAAAGGATGAAAGCAAAGTCGACCTCAGCAGAATTTGAACTCAGAACATAAAGACAGACAAAACATCACTAAACATTTTTCCCGGCATGCTAAAAATACCGCGATAAAACGTTCGGCAGGTGCAATACATTTGAATATTTGGAAATTAATCAAAATTTTGAAGGAAGAGAAAGGGTTCGTTCAAGGTAAAATGACATAAATTCTTTAAGGAGATCTGTCAAATTCATTTACACGATATCGAAGAATAACTGAATGCCTCAAAAGATTGGTCATTGAATATGGGTCAACAAGAAAAATTGATTTTTTGAAGAGTGTGGCATTCAATTTGCATCAATTTTAAGAGACCATAATAAATCATTTGTTATATCTTCTTATTACTTTTTTAAAATGACTTTCTTTAAATACATGGAAGCTGAAGAGAGAGTCATAACCTAACTAATCAGGGAGAGAGTTAATCTAGATGCAGTTTGGTTTTGTGCCAGGTAGAAGCACCACTGATGCTATATTTCTGGTAAGGCAACTTTAGGAGATACACCTAGCCAAAGATAAACCTCTGTACTTGGTTTTTGTTGACTTGGAGAAAGCTTTTGACAGAGTCCCCACAGTCCATTATCTGGTGGTCAATGTGGAAACTAGGGACAGACGAGTGGTTGGTGAAAGCTGCACAAGCCTTGTACAGGGACACTACTAGTAAGGTGAGGGTGGGCAACGAGTGCAGTGAAGAATTCAGGGTATAAGTAGGGGTTCACCAAGGATTGATGCTCTGCCCCTTCTTGTTCATCATTGTCCTCCAGACAATAACAGAGGAATTCAAGACAGGCTGTCCTTAAGAGCTCCTCTATGCTGATGATCTTGCTCTTATAGCTGAATCACTACCAGAACTAGAGAAGAAGTTCCAGGTGTGGAAGCAAGGTCTAGAATCAAAGAGCCTTAGAGTTAACCTTGCGAAAACCAAAGTCATAGTAAGTAGGAAGGCAGACAAATCACAAATCACAAATCCCCTCAGGTAGATGGCTCTGCTCAATCTGTAGAAAAGGTGTAGGTAGAAACTCCATAAGATGCACCCAGTGTAAGCTTTGGATACACAAAAGGTGCAGCATCAGAGGAAGGTTGACAGAGAAACTAACTTTTGTATGTGGAAGGTGCATGGGCATAATAAATGCTGAACATATGCAGAAAATAGACTCCATCAACTGCCAGGGGAGCAAGCTAGAGGTAGTAGATAGCTTCCGGGATCTAGGCGGCCAGGTTGGTAGTGGAGGTGGTTGTTCTGAGAGCATAGCTGTGAGAATAAGATTACTAGTAGTGTCACTGTACAATACTTCGCAAATATCTCCTTCGAGTAAAATTACCAACGGAAGAGAATATGACTAAGAACTGTGTGTACTCCATCCCATGCAGCTGTGGTAGGTTATACAAAGGCGAAACATGCCGCCCTCTCAAAATAAGGGTAGAGGAACATTGCAAAGCTGTGACACAGAGAGATATTGATAAATTGGGTATAGCTGATCATGTATGGAAAAATGGAGACCACCTCCCCTTGTGGGATGAAGTTAAAATAACAGACAGAGAACACCAGTGGAAAATATGAAAACTAAAAGAAGCAGCACATATGCTAGGACACAATAACCTCCTAAGTTGACCGAGTGCAGCTATGAACAGCATATGGAAACCGGTATTAAGGAAGGATAGAAGAATATTAGATTTATAAACCCTAAAATTCACTCCATAATTGCCCACGGGCATATGGCATGGTGGTTAAGAGCATGGGCTACTAACCTCAAGATTCCGAGTTCAATTCCAGGCAGTCACCTGAATAATAATAATAATAATAATGATATTAATAATAATAGCAACAACAACATCGAAAAATACCTTAGGAATGAGAACTCAGGTTCGAAATTTCTCCAAGATACCTGATGAAGGCTGGAGGGTATATCAGCTCAAATGTTGCGTTAACAACAAACAGAATGAGGACAAATATCCGTCAATTGTAAATAATTGTAAATAATGTAAATAATATACATAATTCCTCATCTCTGAAATATAGAACAGAAATAGTTATATTCAGCCATCTCATCAGAATAATCTAGTAGTAAAGTTTTCATTCTTGAGAAAGGTAAAAAACGTTTAAACATTTTTCTTTTTTATATTCAAATACTGAATTCTGATCCCTGAATTTAGAGAATGTTTAGATGAAAAAAAAAAAAAAATAATGAGTCTGATGAAACCTGTGATGGTATGTATCAGCAAAAAATTATATAATGATGTTTCTGGGCTGTTATGATATAGCCAGAAGAGAAATTTGACATTTCTCCTCATTTGAAATCTTTCTCCTTCAGCTTCTTGCTCACTTCCTCTTCTTTTCTAGTAGTCTCTCTCTTTCGTCTCCCTCTTTCTTCTCTCTCACTGTCATGTTCTCTCAGCCTCGAAATATGAGATTCCTCTTCTTCTATGCCATATGATTTCATTAAAAAACTTGCAAAATTGCTTTTTTCATTATCTTAGCAGTTGTTTTGAACATAATTTAACAGAAAGGTGCTTACATGGAGAAAAAAGAAAAAGAAAATTGAAAAAAAAAAAAACCCACAAAGCTAGATTTCAAATTTTTATATGAACTCTTTGTAAAACACAATTTTCTATCATAGAACCAGGGGCTGTCACAGACAGGTTGGCATCAGAAGGGTTAACCAATTGACATTTACTTTATATAATGATATTTGAGCTTACCGTTTTACAATGTTTAATAACAGCCTGCTTCCAAACACATTCTCTAGTGTTTGAAACTAGTGATTTTCTCTCATCACATGACTCAACATCTTGTATATTGTTTTATTGTTTTTTCTTTACTAGAACTGTTTAGCTGCCTCTTCCCTGAGATTTAGGATTCTCGTTTAATATACATCCAATAAACATGAACACAAAGAAAATACACATAAAGGTCATTAGTTGTTATATGAAAAAAAAAAACATATATATATATATGTATATAATATATACATATACATACATACATATATATATGTATATGTATATATGAATGCATGTTATGTACATACATGTGTGTGTGTGTACATGTGTACATATTGCTCACATTCGCACATCACATATACAAAATAAACAAAATATATTAACATACATTCCTTTT
>NC_068981.1:162317161-162318247 GCF_001194135.2 Octopus bimaculoides
TATATATATATATATATATATATATATATATATATATATATATATATGTATTTATATATACATGCATGTATATATATATATATATGTATATAATATATACATATACATACATACATATATATATGTATATGTATATATGAATGCATGTTATGTACATACATGTGTGTGTGTGTACATGTGTACATATTGCTCACATTCGCACATCACATATACAAAATAAACAAAATATATTAACATACATTCCTTTTCATATTCACAAAAGATCATGCTTGTAATACAAGTCATACGCCATGTTACACAGACACAGTGCATTACATACATTGCATTATGCACATACACTGGAAGTACCACACTATGCATATACCATATATAATACATAGATCTCTTTTTCCACATACAATAAGCTACACAAATTACACTACACACACACACACACACACACACAACACACTCACACATATGTGTATATATGTGTGTATATGTATGTATCTATGTATGTTGTATCTATCTATCTATCTATCTTTCTATATCTATCTTTTGATATATATATATGTGTATGTATAAGAGACCAAAGTGTACATACGCCGCTATATTTTTTTATATATAAAAAATGCAAAAATGGGACAAGAACGCAAAACATCCAAACAGTTAGGTGATACAAAAAAGGGACAACAAAACATCCAGACAGATGATACGAAGAAAACAAGGATGGGTCATTTGGAGTTTTCTTTCCTCAGTCGAATTCCAGATTATCTTTGCAATTTTGGCAAGTTATACTCAAGATTACTCCAATCTGGGCAGCCCCAAGGAAAAACTAAGCTAAGAACACTAGATGCTTTGGAAGAAAGCAGCAAATGTATACAAAAACATATATATATATATATATATATATATATATATAAGCGCAGGAGTGGCTGTGTGGTAAGTAGCTTGCTTACCAACCACATGGTTCCGGGTTCAGTCCCACTGCGTGACACCTTGGGCAAGTGTCTTCTACTATAGCCTCGGGCCAACCATAGCCTTGTGAGTGGATTTGGTAGACAGAAACTGAAAGAAGCCCGTTGTATATATGTACATATATATATA
>NC_068981.1:162322177-162325945 GCF_001194135.2 Octopus bimaculoides
GCATAGTCAAGATGGTATGTTTTCTTCTCTTACTCTTTTTTGCACACATCTACAAAATGACTTTCTAAAATGAAATTCCTTTATGCAGCTGAGGAGTACATTTTCATTGTACATTCTATGTAGTGTTCTCACTACATGAATAAATGGAGTTTGTACGAAACGTACGTACTGCTATAACCTATTGAATTTTTGTTGCTTTTCTTCAAATTTTATTCACCAAATCTCTTGATTTTGTTTTTGGTTTTTACCCTACCAAATTCTGGTGCCTCAAACATTTTAAGTACCACATTTAATCTTTTGATTAAATCTATATTATTATATATATAAATATATAGATTTATTAATTTTTCTATATGTGACAGTGGATTTTCATCGATGAGTTCATGAACCTTGGTTCTTTTCCCTAAAACTATATATTTATATATATTTTACTCTGTAAAGCTCAATTTAATTTTAATTTTTTATGAATTGATTTTAATTGAGTTTTTACCTGTAATTTTGGATTTTGTCCCTAATATTATATATATATATATATATACAAACACACACATATGCATATATGTATATGTGTATGTGTTTGTGTCTTTTCATCTTGTTATTACATGATGGTTGTAAGTGACTCCCCCTGTCATACATGTAGAATCGATTTGTTTCCAACTTCCCACGAAAGTATGTGCAGTCATAAGGAAACTTTGATTTGCTTGAGAACAAGTGAAGGTTTGGAACAAGAAGGGCATCCATCCTTTCAAAATCTACCTTAATGAATTTTGTCTGACCTATTGCAAGCCTGGGAAAAGGATTTTAAAATGATGACGATGTCAATGGCAGTGATGATGATGATGACGATGATGATGATGACGATGGTGATGATGGTGACGATAATGAAGAATATGATGGTGGTGATGATGATGGCGATGATGATGATAGTAGCGATCAAGAGGATGATGGTGGTGATGATGATGGTGGTGATGATGATGGTGGTGATGATGATGATGATCATGATGATGATCATGATGATCATGATGACGATGATGATGACAACAACAATGATGATGCTAATGATGATGATAATGATGACGATGATGACGATGTCAATGATGGTGATGATGATGGTGGTGACGATGGTGGCCGTGATGAAGATGATGGCAGTGAGGATGATGGTGGTGATGATGATGATGATGATGATGAAGAAGAAGAAGAAGACGATGATGATGATGATGATGAAGAAGAAGAAGAAGATGATGATGATGATGATGATGATATCAATGACAATGGCAGTGATGATGACGATGATGACAACGATGATGCTGATGACAATAATGATGATGACGATGATGATGATGACAATAACGATAATGATGACGATGATGATGATGATGATGATGATGATGATGATGAAGATGATGATGATGATGATGGTGGTAGTGGTAGCTGGTGATGATGGTGGTGGTAATGGTGTTGGTGATGATGATGACAATGATGATGATGGTATATTTTTTAATAGAATGTAAAATAGTTTGTAGAAATTACTAGAAACAAGATGAAGAAGAAAAGTCAGACAAAAATGGGAGTGGAATACAAAGATATATCACATATGAAATGAAACAGTTAGAGAGTCGAAACAACACTAGACTTTGCATCTCTAACATACATATGTTATATCCTGACATTTTATACCTAAATATCATTTAATGAAAAACAATTAAAATGAAACAGTAGATTGAAAAGGAAGTGTCTACATTAATATTTGCATTTTATTGATCAAGAAAGTTAAGTGCATTTGTGAAATGACAAGAATTTTCAATTAAGACAAAAATATTACATTTGTTTAATCATGTCATGTAACTGTAAACAGATTAGCATTTGTCCACCCAATCTATCAAAGATATATTTAAATTTCTTTGAAGTCTATTTTATTGGAACTTATTGCAAAACTACTAATGTGTGTTTTTGCTAAGATTACCTTAGATTAGTTGACTCTGATAGTCACAAACAACCGTAATGTTTGGAAAAATTACAAAAGGGTATAGTTTATGAAACTGGTTTGTTTTCTAATTAGGATGGTCTATTTTGTTCATATTTCCGTAATTGTTACTTACCAAAATTATCAACAATGTGTATCCTCTCATCGTCTTGCATTTTTTTTTTTTTCAGGTTTTAATTACTGTACAGAACTATCTACTTTATCGCCTAGTCTGATATCTCTCAAATGATTTTATGCTAAGTGTCAAGAATACTGACTAGAGTGATGCATAGGCTTGTGGTAATGGTAGTGGTGGTGGTGGTGGTGGTGGGTGTCAGATTTAGGCAACAGCAGCAACATCAGCAAAAAAATACATTACCATCAATGGCAATGACAATAGCAATTGCAACAACAATATACTACTATCAACAATGAACAAAATTGTAAACCTAGATGTATAAGCATAGGCATGGCTGTGTGGTTAAGAAGCTCACTTTGCAACCACGTGGCTTTTGGTTCAATCCCACTGTGTAGCACCTGGGAAAATTGTCTTCTACTATAGCTCTGGCCAACAAATATCTTGTGAGTGAATTTGATAGACATATATCAAGAAAAGGGACATAATAAAGAGTGACATACCATCAAAATCAGGCTTAATGGGAGGTTCCATATTACGCTCTAGTATCTAATATAGTATGATGCAGGCACCAAGCTTGGGATAGCCAAATAGCAGAAAAATAATTAGCAGAAAGCAGGTGCAGTCTTCAAAGTTTTATGGAATATACACACATTTCCTCGAAAGGCTGGAAGAATTGCATAACAAATAGGGACATTATGAAATCATGCATTTACCTAAACAGTGGTGGAATACTGATGAAGTGAAATGTATGACTGCATAATTCTTGTATTGTAGTTATGTAATTAAATCAGTGGTTTGATGAGATGTGTGTATGTCCTATAAAGCATTAAATACCACACATTTTTTGCTTGTTGTTTTTTCTATACATAAATATATATGTGCATGTTTGTGTGTATATTTCAATGCAAGTGTGTGTGTGTGTATGTATATATGTGTATATTCATATGCATGTATGTCTTTGTAAGGGTTCTTTGCTCCCACCACCATCACCACTTGACCACCAATGTTAGTTTGTTTATGTCCCTATAACTCAGTGGCTCAGCAAAAGGGACCAATAGAATAAGTACAGCATTTAACAAAAAATAAGTTCTGAGGTTGAGGTTTATTTGATTAAACCCTTGGAGTTGGTGCCCCAGCATGGTCTCAGTCCAATGACTAAAACAAGTAAAAGTTTGATAAAAGACACTCTAAGCTGAATATCAAAACCTAGAATAAGTACTAGGCTTACAAGGAATAAGTCCTGGGGTCGATTTGGTCGACTAAAGGTGGTGCTCCAGCATGGCCACAGTCAAATGACTGACACAAACAAAAGAAAAATAAAAGAAAGAATATATATATATATATATATATATATATATATATAGGAGAGTATTGTTGTTCGCTTGAAGCATTGTGTATTGTTTGTATAGATTAAAAAGTTTTGAATGGTACAACAATACACTATAATACAAAAAATGGACTATATACCTGAAGAAAGAGGTGTATTCCGAAACATCATCGGACCTATGGATAACTAAATTACAACAGGTATATAGTCCATTTGTTGCATTTATAGTGCATTGTTGTACCATCCAAAACGTTTTATTCTTTATATATATATATATATATATATATATCAAACAATAAGCAACACGGATTTCAAAAGTGATTGCAGTACGTACGTTTC
>NC_068981.1:162326344-162327279 GCF_001194135.2 Octopus bimaculoides
TATATATATATATATATATATATATATATATATATATAAATGAAAACAAAAAAAATGGAACAAGAACATAACAGGTGACAACAAAACATCCACACAGTTTGCTGATGCAAAAAGGGACAGGCAAAACAAGGACGGGTCAATTGGAGCTTCCTGTCTTCAGTCGAGTTCCAGATCATCTTAGCAGTTTTGGCCAGTTACATTCAAGACTGCTCCAATATAGCCGGCCCCAAGAAAATCTAAGCTAAGAGCACTAGACTCCTTGGAAGAAAGCAAGTGAATGTATATGAAAACAAGGATGAAAATAACGGAGAAATGGTATACAATTACAAATACAAACAACGGGACATCAATAACAGGTGTCTTTTGACTAAGAACGAATTAAATTAAGCTGGTGTGTGTGGAAGAGAAGCCTTATGGCAGGAACATAAGAGATGAAAATCATGGGAAGGAATATAAGAGATGTTATACGGATGGCAGTCAAATTAAGAAAGAAAGGTCAGGCTTGGTGGAACACCGGTCACATGAAAGGAGAGGAGAGAGATAGGGGGAAGAGGGATTGAAGCATTAAGGAGAGACAAGAAAGAGAGAAAAGGAAAGGAAAGGGACAGAGTGAGGTAAAAGAGGAAGGAAAGTGAGAATGAAGGGAAGGCCAAGAAATGTGAGAGAGGGAGAGTGAGAAAAAGAAAAGTGAAAAGAATGAAGAAAGTGTGCAGGGGGCTAAAAGAAAGAGTAAAAGAGTCATACAGAATTTAGATATATATATATGTACTTACATATAGGAGACGAAAAGTGTATGTACGGCACTATATGTATATATAAAAAAGAAAATGAAAAATGGAGCAAGAATGTAACAGGTAACAACAAAATATCTGCACAGTTAGTCGATACATATATATATATATATATGTATATATATATATATATATATATATATA
>NC_068981.1:162327414-162329158 GCF_001194135.2 Octopus bimaculoides
ATATATGTATGTATGTGTGTGTGCATTTGTGTCTGTGTTAGTGCCCTACCACTGACTGACAATTGGTGTTGGTGTGTTTACTTAGTGGTTCAGCAAAAGCAACCAACAGAATAAATGTCAGGCTTCAAAAGATACATGCACACATACATACACACATACATACACACACATGTTCATGCCTATCTTCCTCTTATTCTTTTATTTGTTTCAGTCATTTGACTGCGTCCATGTTGGAGCACCGCCTTTAGTCGAACAAGTCGGCGCCAGGACTTATTCTTTGTAAGCCTAGTATTCATTCTATCAGTCTCTTTTGCCAAACTGCTAAGTTATGGGGACGTAAGCACACCAACGTCGGTTCAAGATTGATTGTCATCAGTTGTCAAGTGATGGTGGAGGGATAAACACAGACACGCAAATATATACATACATATATATGTACATAAGTATGTATGTATGTATGTATGTATATGTTTGTCCTTCCATCATTGCTTGACAACCGATGTTGGTGTGTTTACATCCCTATAACTTAGCAATTTGACAAAAGAGACCCCAAAATAAATATATATATACAACAGGCTTCTTTCAGTTTCTGGCTACCAAATCCACTTGTAAGGCTTTGGTCGACCCGAGGCTATAGTAAAAGACACTTTCCCTAAATGCCATGCAGTGGGATTGAAACCAGAACCATGTACTTGGGAAACAAGCTTCTTACCACACAGCTATGCCTATGCCTATCTATGTGTATATAATGTATGTATATATGCTCTGTGAGTGTGTGATAAGAATACAACCTGATTGAGGAATATTTCTGAGAATCTGAAATTTATCTAAATTAAATAAAAATTCTCCAAAGAAATCATTGCAGTGATTTATGGCGCAATTTTAACCGAAATTCTTTTTCTTGCGAGAATTTACATGTATTAACATTTATATTTTCTTGAAAACTTAGATTTCTGTAAAAGATACTTAAGAATAACATAAAACAAAAAAAAAAGAAGCGAGCTATAAAACAAAATAGCAAAATTCCTTTAAAATATTCACAATTTATTTTTAAATATTTTCTTTAAAAAATTTCTTTTTAGTTTGTCAGTGCTTTCTTTTTGTTGTTGTTGTTTGTTTTTTGAGTGGGGTGGGGTGACAGAGAGGCGAGGGAATTTAAATGGGGGGAATATTTTCTTGGTTTGCGTGAGTAAAATTCTTTCACTTCCTTTCATGATGATGATGATGATGATGATGAGAGGAGGAGGAGGAGGAAGAAGAGGATAATGCTGCTGATGATGAGGATGACGATGGTGGTAATGATGGTGCTGATGATTGAGACTGTGGTAATGGTGATGGTGCTAGTGGAGGAAGTGGTGAAAATCATTATGGTTGTCATGTTCATCCTCCTCCTCTTCATCATTTATATCATCATCATTATCACCATCACCATCATCACCATCATAATCATCATCATCATTGTCATCGTTGTCGTCGTCATCATCATCATCATCATCACCATTGTCACCTTCATCATCATTGCTGTTATCATAATTACAATCTCCATCATCATCTTCACAATCTACATCTACATATGTTTCGTCTATATTATCACCATCCCTTTCACCATCACCGCCATGATCGCTATCATTATAATCCTCATCATCATCATCAAATGTTTGTCACAAAATGTAAAGACTATAAGACAATATATGTGTGTGGGTGTGTGTGGGGGTGTGGGGGTATGTATATATCTATCTATATA
>NC_068981.1:162330446-162332881 GCF_001194135.2 Octopus bimaculoides
ATATATATATATATATATATATATATATATAAATGTATGTATGTATTGGTATAGAAAATGTCAGTGAAAACCTGCAAGGTTGCTCAGTTAATTAATTTGCTGTGATAACAAACACATTGCCTAGTTAGAGCTGTGACAGATTATTGGAAGAAATAATCACATCTCACTGTCATTTTGTATGTTATTCACACCCTCACTCCCTTCCTCCTCTTCCTCCGCTCCTTCTTCCTCCTCTTCATTATCATCATCACCATCATCTTCATCATCATCATTATCATCATCATCATCACAAACACCACGACCACCACCACCATCATTATCATCATAGTCGTCACCATCATCATCATCATCATCATCATCAGTGTTGCTGTTGTCATTGTCATCCTCATCACTGTCACCATCCTCGTTATCATCATCATCATCATCATCATCATCATCATCATCATCATCATCACCGTCATCATAATAATAATAATAGTAATAACAGCAACAGCGATGATGATGAAGTTCATAATGATAATAATAATAAAAATAACAAAACAAGTAATAATAAAAATAATAATGATAGTATGGTTATCATTAATCTACATAATTGTGATAGCAATAATTATCATCATCATTCTGATCTATCGACAACTCGGATTTGCATGAGACCTGATGACAGACAGACGTGCTACATATTTACATTAATTATAGGATTTGTGTTGCTTTTCACAATCATTATTTCTTTGAAAGCTAATAATACTTGAGGGCGGCGGGGTCACTGCAATTATTATATACACACAAACACCATGATTATCATTGCAATAATCACACATGTGGCTGTGTGTTAAGAAGCTTGCTTCCCAACCATATGGTTCCGGGTTCAGTCCCACTGCATGACACCTTGGACAAGTGTCTTCTATTATAGCCTCAGGCCGACCAGAGCCTTGTGAGTGGATTTTGTGGTTGGAAATGGAAACTGAAAGAGGCCTGTCATATATATATATATATATATATATATATACTCTTTTACTCTTTTACTTGTTTCAGTCATTTGACTGCGGCCATGCTGGAGCACCGCCTTTAGTCGAGTAAATCAACCCCAGGACTTAATCTTTGTAAGCCTAGTACTTATTCTATCAATCTCATGTTGCTGAACTGCTAAGTTACAGGGACGTAAACACACCAACATCGATTGTCAAGCGATGTTGGGGGGACAAACACAGACACACAAACATATACACACACATACACATATATATATATATATATATACATATACATATATACGACGGGCTTCTTTCAGATTCCGTCTACCATATCCACTCACAAGGCTTTGGTCAGCCCGGGGCTATAGTAGAAGACACTTGCCCAAGGTGCCACGCAGTGGGACTGAACCCAGAACCATGTGGTTGGTAAGCAAGCTACTTATCACATAGCTACTCCTGCACTATATATATATACATATATATATATATATGTAAATTTATGTGTCTGTGTTTTTGTGTCTGGGTTTGTCCCCCAACTATCACTTGACAACCAATGTTGGTGTGTTTACATCCCTGTAACCTAGCGATTCAGTAAAAGAGACCAATAAAATAAGTTCTAGGCATACAAAGAATAAGTGCTGGAGTCGATTTTTGCAACTAAAAGCCCTTTAAGGTTCTGCTCCAACATGGCCACAATCAAATGACTGAAACAAATAAAAGAATAAAAGAATATATACATATACATATATATAGGTTATGAGTGATAGTGGTGTCAATTAGACCCAAGGGTTTCAGGTAATGCTGAGTAAGTGCTATGGATAGACCATAGTTAAGCTCCAGGTTCGGTGATTATGCGAATAAGGGGTCCAACGCAGGTCATATATCAGCGTGTGAATATAAGGATTTACTTTTCATAATGAGATAAAAAACCAAGGCTGTGTATATTTTAGAACATTTATGAATAAAATGTCTTACAGCTGTTTCCAGGATATTTATTATATCCCTTCATCAGAGATGGTGCATCTATAGACACGTACATGGAACCTTATGTGCGCACTTTTGAATGTGTGCGTGTGTGCAGGTATGTGCGTATATAGATGTATGCAAAAATATGCGCATATTAGACGCGTTTTAACCTTATAACTTTCTCACACTTTTTTCTGTATTTTACTTTTAGCCCTATAAATTTTTTTTGCTTGCATGTGTATGGGTGCGGAGTTGTTGTGTGCATGTATGTGTGCGTGTGTAATAGATAACATACTGTACATTTAAACACAACAGAAGCTACCTTTAACAGGCAGCTTTACACACTAGAAGACGCAGTCAAAATGACCAACACATATATATACGCATATATACATAGACATATATACACACACGCAAATATATATATATATATATGTATATATATATATATGTGTATACATATATATATATATATATATATATATATATATATATATA
>NC_068981.1:162332991-162334909 GCF_001194135.2 Octopus bimaculoides
ATAGATAGATAGATAGATAGATAGATAGATAGATAGATAGATAGATAGATAGATAGATAGATAGTGAAATGAAAGGCAAGAAAGTATGAAAATGAAAAGATGAAACGAAATGAAAGAAAATTATGAGAGGTAATGTAGAAGAGTAATAAATGCAAGAAATGGAAAGCTGGGGGGTTGCAGAGAAAAAGAAAGAGTAAGAAAGAGAAAGAAAGGGAAAGAAAGCGAAAGAGAAAACTTCGAAAATGGAGAAAAGATGACGTTTGTTCATTTTACATGACTTACACATTAAGGAAATATTGAAGAAATATTGAAGAAGAGAAATATAGACAATAATTCATCTAATGGACATGTCTTGTTGATAAAAGGAACAGGAAACAGCCATCTTACAATTATCAATTTCTCACATTGAGGAGATACAGGCTCCTTAGACTGCAGTATAAGCAGTCTGTCAAGGAGAATAGTGATTAATCTGTGTGTGTGTGTGTGGGGGGGGGGTGAGTATGTCTCTCTCTCTCTCTCTCTCTCTCTCTCTCTATCTATCTGTTCCAGAAGTTTAGAGACATTTTTTTCAAGGGACATTTATTACTTTCAAAGAAGTACAAGACTCTAATCACCTTCAAAGTAAGACCCTCTGACTTCAATGCATTTGTTGCAGCACTCCAGCCATTTCATGAAGGCCCTATGGAAGACCTCCAGAGTGTAAGTGTTCATGGCTCTTGTCACAGGTGCCCTACTGTCACAGACATCCAGGACTCTCCTTTAATCTTCTCCTGCAGTTTGTAGAACAACCAATAGCCACAGGAAACAAGGTCCGAATTGTAAAGAGGGGGAGAGACAGTTTTGATGCCCATCTCTGTCAAATTGTTTATTACTCAGATGAAATTGTGAACTGGTGCATTACCAAGGCACAAATGCTCTGGACTTCGGTGATGAAATCTCTTTACTGAAGTTTCAGGATTTGTACCTTTTGTAGAAAGGTATTTTTACTCTTTACAGAAATTGAATATATCAGTCTCATCTATATAGGACCCTATTCGGTCATGAATGACCATGGGATTGCACCTAGAAAATTCCTCTCCAAAGCACAAATCCAGTCAAGGTTATTTGTGGAAAACCAGTAGTCACCCATGCATACCAGCCTCCCCTCTCCAATGTCATCCAAGGCAAAGCCCAATACAGCTTGGCACCAGTGACGTCGCAACTCATTTCTACAGCTGAGTGAACTGGAGCAACACAAAATAAAGAGTCTCACTCAAGAACACAACACACAGCCCAGTCCAGGAATTGAACTCACTGCCTCATGATTGTGAGCCCGATGCTCTAACCACCGAGTCACATGCCTATACACACAGTGTATTGGTAGGCAAGTGAAGTTAAAGGATACTGCATCAATGCCTTTCCACATGTCTTGTTGATAAAAGATAGACTGGCAGTGATCTCAGAACTATTGATCTCACTTCATAAGAACAAATATTTGAGAAGGCTAGTGCAGAAGTGGACTTCAGTGTTGTGACATTATTACTTTTCTAGCTACCGTCTTACTTTAATGGAAGACCATAACCAAATAACAGGCTTAATCAACTGAGTCTTTAATTAAAACTCAGAGTAACAAACTATTAATTTTGTTTTTATTAACTAATTAAGCTCAATGTTGCAAATCTATAAACAAGTGCAATGACATATTAAAGTATTCCTGTCTTCTTCATGCATCAGCTCTTTTTCATTCTCACTATCTCTTTCTTTCTTTCTTTCTCAGACATGCAATAGCTTATATTCTCTCTCACACAAACACATGTATATGTCGTTGTCATGTATTTCTCTCTCTTCCGTTCACAGCAACACACACACATGCTCCATACACATACATTCTCTTTGTCTCTCTCTCTCTTGTTCTCTCTCTCTCTCTCTCTCTCTCTCT
>NC_068981.1:162335320-162336208 GCF_001194135.2 Octopus bimaculoides
ATATATATATATATATAAATACATGTACATGATGTGTGCGTGTGTATAGATTGATAGATATGCACACATATATAATTACAGTGATAATGAGGCCAGATTAGTTACAAAGAATGATCAGTTGCACAAATTTTGGATATTAAAGATGAAGAAAGGTATACTAAATATCATACAAGAAGATAGACTCTTGATTTATTAAACCTATGTCCACATCAAGAGAAAGTAAACACCCACTCAGCACCAATTGCCATTGACTCTGAATAAGGAAGGGAGATAATCTTGAGAACTTAATTCTTCTGAATTAACATGCCATTAAGAGAATAGCAATTTTTTTTTCTAAAAGTTAGAGGAGAGTTGTGAACATGTGTTTCTGCCTCAATAGGCATTATCAACACAGCATTGTGTTATCTTGCTTCCAGCAGAATAGTCATAGACTTAAGGAGTCCACTTTGGAAACCTGTGGCTCGAGTTTTAATCCTACCACACAGCTCAATGGAAAAGTGCCAGTTACTTGTAGTCTCAATTTGATTTGTAGTCTTGATAGAATTTGTTAGTTGGAAACTGTATAGAAGCCTCCTACACCCCATATATGTATAATTTTCCTCGTCTGGCCGTAAAGCCTTTTCTGTTTGTTTTCCTGTCTTGTTTTTTGTCCGCCACTACATTCCTCCATGGCTAGATTTAATTTGCGTATACAACTTTAATCTGCGATCCATGGGACGAGCCGTTTTAGCGATGCATCCTGCCCAAGCTCGTCGAAACGCCGGTGTTAAAACGTGGGTGGCTGATGAAGGAGATGTTCTCTATGTGGCTCGTGTGTTCTCGTCTACGTTTGTTTGCAATGTCCTGTACCCAGATATGCACCTATACATACAGGTGGATGTCGGTATG
>NC_068981.1:162337075-162337743 GCF_001194135.2 Octopus bimaculoides
TGTGTGTGTGTGTGTGTGTGTGTGTGTGTGTGTGTGTGTGTGTGTATGTGTGTGTGTGTGTGTATATGTGTGTGTGTGTGTGTGTGTGTGTGTGTGTATATACATACGTAGGGGACTCTAAATAGAATAGAGGTAGTACCTTTGCTGTTTGGCAGCTGCATCTTGCAAGGAAGGGTCAAATGGACAGGCATCACTGGTCATCAATGAACTCTTAATCTCTCACTTAATGGGACACCTAGTTCCCTACTTCAGCTCTGAGTTAAACCAAGTGAGGGGATGGTGTTAACACTGCACCAGTAAACAAGAGACCTCTGGTAAAGCTTCCCAAGGAATCATCAGCTAGGGCAAAAAAACCTGCTCAGGTCAACAGCCTAGTGTTTGGGACCAAGGCATGTTTCAGGTAGAGGTGTACGGTTGTGGTTAACCACTAACTTACCCATGATGCATTCATGCTGGTAACAAGCAGACTAGAACCCATACAAGATCATTCATCACTCAGGTTAACATAAAAGAGTGGACAGGTTTCAATTTCACTGACTCACAAAGGGCAGCAACAGACCAAAGAGAAGTGATGAAATCTGATTGTGAAATCATCAACAAATGCCCCAACAACTACAAAGTCAAGGGACTAGAAGGAAGGAAGGAGATATATATATGCATATATATAT
>NC_068981.1:162337950-162345673 GCF_001194135.2 Octopus bimaculoides
TGTGTGTGTGTGTGTTAAAATTTCCACTTATTTTTATTTTCCTAAAATTTTCGTTGCATCTTGCAACCTTTTCAATAGTCTTGACTCTGTCCATTATTCACGTTGCGTTCTGTTTTTGCTTTACTTTTTTTGTTTTGCGCATGCGTGTGTCTCAGTGTGTGTGTATGTATGTATGCGTGTATGTGTGCATGTGTGTGTATGTATGTCTGTGTGTGTGCATATGTATACATGTATGTATGTGTGTGTATGTATATATGCATGTATGTGTTTGCATGTATGTATGTATGTATTCTGCATTTGTGTGTGTGTTTTTTTTATGTATGTGTGTGTGTGCACATACACACACACATACATAAAAAAAAAATTTTTTAATTAAAAAATTTTTTTTTTTAATTTAAAAAAATTAAAAAAAACATTTCGGGGGTATTTTGCTCTTTCATCAGCACCCGTTTAACCCATTTAACCCATTTATCATATTCGAACACATTGCTTGAATAGCTACTATATATAGCAGTGTATAGTTATTAGATATATCAATTTACATATTAAACACATTCCTGGAAGCTGGTACATAAGTGCTAATGACTTATAAGTAGATGGTATTTCATTATCCAATCATAATATACTATAAAGTATATTAAATGTTTTATGAGTCTTATAAAAACGTCTAATATTTTTTATAGGTTGCATAACGAAATATCACACACCTACAAGTCATTAGTATTAACAAGGTCATAATACTGATAATTATTATTGGGAATCTTGAAAACAGTGACAAAAAAATCTGAGAATAAAACCTGTAAAGCTTCATCTCAACCTGGGATCAATGCAGTGCAAAAAACAATGTTTGTTAGATTCAGGAAGAATAATCTGTTAAGTACTCAAAACAAAGTGAAAAACAGATATGAAGAGTAAGGAAAAAAAATTGGTGTAAAAGAAGGAATGAAATATTTTTCATCTCAGAACACAAGATGCAATTTGACAGGAAACAATTAAACCAGAGAAAGCAACAATTCAATGTATAAACATAAGAATGTAATATATCACACACTGTGGAAGCGCGTGGCTTAGTGGTTAGGGTGTCAGCATCATGATCGTAAGATTGTGGTTTTGAATCCTGGACTGGGCGATACGTTGTGTTCTTGAGCAAAACACTTAATTTCACGTTGCTCCAGTCCACTCAGCTGGCAAAAATGAATAACGCTGCGATGGACTGGTGTCCCGTCCAGCTGGGGAACACATACGCTATTGAAACTGGGAAACCGAGCCCCTGAGCCTGGCTAGGCTTTAAAAGGGCACATTTATTTTATTTAATATATCACACACATCTCAAGAACATGGAGATGCACCAGGTGAAACTACCAAAGAAAACCTCATAATAATAACAACAACAACAACAACAATAATAATAATAATAATCCTTTCTACTAAAGGTGGGAGAGGACTAGTCAATTACATCAACTGCAATGATCAACTGGTACTTAATTTATTGACCCTGAAAGGATGAAAGGCAAAGCGGAATTTGAACTCAGAACGTACAAATGGACAAAATGCCACAAAGAATTTTGCTTGGTATGCTAATTATTTTGCCAGTTCATTGCTTTAATAGTAATGATGACCAAGGTGGTGGTGGTGGTGGTGGTGATGATGATAAAGCAACAAGAGGAATATAAAGGAAATTGGAATAGAGTGCCTAGTAGAACTGTTACAAAATGTTTGCCTCCTTGACAGAGCCAAGGGGGCAAAAGAAAGAGTGTGGTGTGTTAGTCTTGAAGAGAGGCAAAATCAAATGAATGGGCGGGCTAGCAATACTGTTGGGGGAGGTTATGAAGCAGATAGAAGAGACGGGCTATAAGTACTTGGGGATTTTGGAAATTGATAAATTGATGGAGAAAGAAATGACAGAAAAATTTAAGGTGGAGTACGTGTGCAAACTGAGACTGATCCTTAAGTTGAAATTAAATGGACAGAATAAGTTTGAAGCTATCAACACCTGGGAGGTTTCACTCTTTAGATATGGAGCATGGACAGTAGATAAACTAAACTGGAGCATGGACAGTAGATAAACTGGAGCATGGACAGTAGATAAACTAAACTGCTTAGACAGAAGTACAAGATAAACTAAACTGCTTAGACAGAAGTACAAGAAAGTTGCTGACTAGATATGGGATACTCCACCCCAAAAGTGATACAGACAGACTGTATGTACCAAGAAAAAGAGAGGGAAGAGGACTGATTGGATGTGAACACAGCATTAGAGCAGAAGAAAACAACATAGTATGGTATGTAGAAAATGCCACAGAACCACTATCATTGGAATTAAGAAGGTCAGGCTTGTGTAGGATGGAAGATTGCAAAGATAAAACACTGTACAAGGATTTGAGAATGAATGAAACTGAAAATAGGTGCATAAAGAAAAGAAGCATGGACAATTTTATTGGGATGTTGAAAATAAGAGAGACAGAGACTAAAAGTGATTTATAACCGGAAATGGAGGCTCTAATCTGTGCTGCCCAAGAGCAAGCATTAAGAACCAATTACATCAAATACAGAATAGACAACATATCAGAAAGTGATAAGTGCAGAATTTGTGGACAAAATAGTGAAACTGTATGGCATATTACCAGTCAATGTAGGCCACTAGCCCAGAAAGAATATAAGAGATGCCATGACAATATTGCAAGAACAATGAACAATTGAAAAATAAGGGGTGTTAGCTTAGTTCACTGGTAGTGAACAGCTGACACTGTAGTACATCTCCAGTGGTAGAAGCTGTGCAAAGGCAATAAAATAGTAATAATAATAATAATGGTTTCAAATTTTGCTACATGGGCAGCAATTTTTGGTGGGAGGGGATGAGTCGATTACATCAACCCCAGTGTTTAACTGGTACTTATTTTATCGACGCTGAAAGGATGAAAGGCAAAGTTGACCTGGGCAGAATTTGAATTCAGAAAGTAGCGATAGGCAAAATACCGCTAAGCATTTCGTCCTGCATGCTGATGATTCTGCCAGCTCGCTACCTTGATAACAACGATAATAGTAATGATAATATAATAATAATAATAATAATAATAATAATAATAATAATAATAATAATAATAATAATAATAATGATAATGATAAGAAGAAGAAGAAGAAGAAGAAGAAGAAGAACAACAACAACAACAACAACAACAACAACAACAACAACAACAACGAGGACGACAACAACAACAACAACTACTACAATAACAATAACAACAACAGTAATAATAATTATAATTTCTCATATTAAAGCTCAAATCTCAAATAATGATTTCAACATATTAGCATTCAGTCTTCTTCTTTTTCTTCCTCTTCTTGACATTATTATTATTATTATTATAATTATTATTATTATTATTATTATTATCATCATCATTATCATCATCATTATCATCATCATCATTATTATTATCATTGTTGTTGTTGTTGTTATTGCTATTATCATTTATATATTTATTTATTTGCCATGAATAAATCAATATCATGAAATGATTGATAAATAATTTGTTTCAACATTAATTTCTCTCCTTCTACCATTAACCCTCTGGCCATTGTTTGTTTGTTGACATAAATTTCCTCATTATTTTCTTTATATTCCAAAGTAATATTCCTCACCAGTAATTTTCCATTGTGATCATCACCTTCCCTATTGGGTCAGCAAATAGATATTGTGTATGGTGGCACTGATTTCCTCTGATTAATCTTCTCTCATTATCAATGATCTTTACTGCAAGATGCAGTTTTAAGGCTTTTGCATACATATCATACATGCAAGCATATACACATACATACATAAATGTGAGCGTGTGTACATCTATATATACATACATATATATACACATATATATATATACAGACACACATACATGTGTGTGTGTAATATACATAAGTATGGTAATGCAAACAGAAAAATAGAACTGAAGACATGAGCATGTATGTTCTTTTATGATTGATAAACCAGTTTTATGAGTTTGATAGGTGCCAGTGCACAAAACTCTTACTCCTAGAGCCTTTCAATAACTTGATGATGATGATGATGATGATGATATATCTACATACACACACACGCACACACACACACACACATGCGCACACACACACACACGCACACACACACACACATATATAGATCCTGGGCTGGTGGCACATAAAAAGCACCATTCAAGCATGGTCGATGCCAGTGCTGCTGCCTGACTGGCCCCCATGCCAGTGAAACATAAAATGCAACCACTACACTCTCAGAATGGTTGGCGTTAGGAAGGGTATCCAGCTGTAGAAACCTTGCCAGATCAGATTGGAGTTTGGTGCAGCTTCAGTCAAACCGTCTAACCCATGCCAGCATGGAAAGCGGAAAAAGACCATCCAGAAGAGTTGCAGGAGATTCTGAATTCGTCTGGTGGCCATGGTTGAAGCCAATGGTGATTTTATTGAATAAATTTACTCTTTAGTATTTCAAGATATTTTTATGGAATTTTGGTAAATATATCTGTTAAAATAAGATGTTAGTGTTATTTTCACTTTTGCATAATTTAGACAATTTATTCATTGCACCCTGTATATATACATGCATATATCATCACTGCCAAATGTTAATTTTTCCATTTGGAGCGTGGCCGTTGCCAGTACCGCCTGACTGGTCTTCGTGCGGGTGACACGTAAAAGCGCCCACTACACTCTCTGAGCGGTTGGCGTTAGGAAGGGCATCCAGCTGTAGAAACTCTGCCAAATCAGATTAGAGTCTGGTGCTGCCATCCGGTTTCACCAGTCCTCAGTCAAATCGTCCAACTCATGCTAGCATGGAAAACAGACGTTAAACGATCATCATCATCATCATTATCATCGTTTAACGTCCGCTTTCCATGCTAGCATGGGTTGGATGATTTGACTAAGGACTGACGAACCAAATGGCTGCACCAGGCTCCAATCTGATCTGGCAGAGTTTCTACAGCTGGATGCCCTTCCTAATGCCAACCACTCCGAGAGTGTAGTGAGGGCTTTTACGAGCCACAGGCATGAGGGCTAGTCAGGTGGTACTGGCAATGGCCATGCTTAAGTGGTGTTTTTTACATGCCACCTGCACAGGAGCCAGTCCAGCGGCACTGGCAACAACCTCACTCGAATGTTTTTTTACGTGTCACCGGCACAAGTGCCAGTAAGGTGACACTGGTACTGAACACATTCGAATGGTGCTTTTTATATGCCACCAGCATGGTTTATGTGGCATATATATATATATATATATATATATAAGCAATGTTAATTCTCTAAATGAAGTATTAACAGTAACTGCACGATAAAGTGTAGTATATTGCCACTTAAGTGTGGCTGACCCCTAGGGGTGGATGTTACTGTTGCTTTTAGCCCCAGGAGGATGTAAAGGTGTACACCTGTACATCTTCATTACTTCATTACTCATCTATATTTAATTCACCTACCTTGGTGAACACACACATACTTTGCCATAACACTACCTGGATTTACCTTAGATTTTACCTAAGGACATACAGAATAACATTCATACCCTCTGAAAAATGAGTTGTGTATTTCCTTATTTCCTTACTCTCTACTCTTTTACTTCATTGCTTATTATCTGCGAATTTTCGATGTCTAAATCTTTTATTTGAATATTTCCATGTCTACATCTTTCATATATTTTCCACTTGTCTCCGATGACAGAATACCCCATATTCAGGCATACTCGCCTATAGGTTGAGATATCCCCGGAACAGCTGTAAAACCTCAACTAATCTAAGAATAATATATAATAATGTATATAAACTGAGATGCTTGTTATATATATATCTGCTACTTCGGAAACCTTAAATGGATCCATAGCTCCCATCTCAGTTATGAGCTTGGAACCCTGATAATCCATTACAGCACTTACCCAGCGTACCTATTCATTTAGATCACCAGTGAACTAAATCCCCATATTGTGCATATACATACATATATATATTAGCTGCTATTTCTGAACTTTGGTATATGGTGAAGCAAATGCTTGCTGATCCCTTAATTATGTTTATATATATATATATATATATTATGTGTGTATATATATATATATATGTAGTTTTTATTTATTTATGCACCCTTTTTTAAAGCCTAGCCAGGCTCATGGGCCCGGTTTCCCGGTTTCTATGGCGTACATGTCCCCACCCCCGCCAGCTGGACGGGACGCCAGTCCATCACAGCTTTACTCAAGAATCAGGAAGAAAGAGTGAGAGGGCGAAAGAGTACAACAGGGGTCGCCACAATCCCCTGCCGGAGCCTCGTGGAGCTTAGGTGTTTTCGCTCAATAAACACACACAACGCCCAGTCTGGGAATCGAAACCACAATCCTCCGACCATGAGTCCACTGCCCTAACCACTGGGCCATTGTGCCTCCACATATATATATATGTATATGTATGCATATATGTATCTATATATACATAAATACATATATATATATATAAATATACATATACACACATGTACACATACACGCACAAACATAAGCTCACAGATATCTATATATGCATCATATACAACTGCTGTATGTTTACGATGATATATGTATGCCTATGCATGTTTCTCTACCTGAGGAAAACCATCTATCTATTACAAATCTTTACGCTCCAGTTTCATAATGAACAGTAATCATTGATATTAGATGAGAGATTCTTCAGTATTATCCTTGAGCAATAAACTGAAACTGTTCAGTCTGTAGAGGCAGAATTCTCTAGACTCTAAATCTTCATCATCAATGACGTTTCTCAGGGCATGAGACATTAATGACAGGGTATTCTTTGTTTTGGTCTTGCTACTTGAGACTGTTTAAACTTGGGAGCTTTGAGCTAGAATTTATGTATATCGATGTGAAAGTTGACTGGAGAAAGGAAAAGAAAGGAAAGGCAAGGAAAGGCAAGGAAAGAAAAGGAAAGAAGGTGAGAGAAAGGAAAAGAAGGAAAGGATGAAGACGGAGAGATCAGAAGTAGGTTACATGAAAGAAAGAAAGAAAAGGTGGAAGACAAGAAGAAAGTAAAAGGAAGGAAGGAAGGAAGGAAGGAAGGAAGGAAGGAAGGATGAATGAAACAAAGAAACAATGAAAGAAATAACAAAGGAAAGAACAGAAGAAAGAAAGAAAGAAAGAAAGGGAGGAAGGAAGGAAGGATGAATGAATGAATGAAACAAAGAAACAATGAAAGAAATAACAAAAGAAAGAACAGAAGAAAGAAGAAAAAGGAAGAAAGAAAGAAAGAAAGAAAGAAAGAAAGAAAGAAAGAAAGAAAGAAAGAAAGAAAGAAAGAAACAAAGAAAGAATGAAAGGGAGGAAGGAAGGAAGGAAGGAAGGATGAATGAATGAATGAAACAAAGAAACAATGAAAGAAATAACAAAATAAAGAACAGAAGAAAGAAGAAAAAGGAAGGAAGGAAGAAAGAAAGAAAGAAAGAAAGAAAGAAAGAAAGAAAGAAGGAACGGGAGGAAGGAAGGAAGGAAGGAAGGAAAGATGAATGAATGAATGAAGCAAAGAAACAATGAAAGAAATAACAAAGGAAAGAACAGAAGAAAGAAGAAAAGGAAGGAAGGCAGGAAGGAAGGAAGAAGGGAAGGAGAGAAGGAAAGAAGGAAGGAAGGAAGGAAGGAAGGAAGGAAGGAAGGAAGGAGAGAAGGAAAGAAGGAAGGAAGGAAGGAAGGGAAGGAGGAAGGAAG
>NC_068981.1:162345683-162348113 GCF_001194135.2 Octopus bimaculoides
AGGAGGAAGGAAGGAAGGAAGGAAGGAAGGAAGAAGGGGAGGGAGGGAGGGAGGAATAAAAGAAGAAAATAAGGAAAGAAGGAAGGAATAAAGGAAGAAAAGAAGGAAGGAAGAAAAGAAGGAAGGAAGAAAGAAAAGGAGAAAAGAAGGAAGAAAAGGAGGAAGGAAAGCAGAAAGTAAAAGGAAGGAAGGAAGGAAGGAAGGAACGAACAAACGAATGGACGAACGAACGAACGAACGAACGAACGAAGGAAAGAAGAAAGGAAAGAGGAAAGTAAAAGGAAGAAAGAAAGAAAGAAAAAAGGAATGAAAGACTGATGTAAACATTAAAACAGTGAAGAATAAACTTGAGAAAAAGATAAAAAGATAAATTAAGGTAGGGAAGCATATTGAAGCAAATTCTTCCCACTTTCAGTGGGAGAGCCGATATGTAGTTGCATGATTTACTAGAAATTTATTACAAAAAATATCTGTTATTTTTTTGGAAAAGAACAAACTTGACATTAGCTGTTTACTGCTGTGAAGAATTCTTGCTTTAGGCAATGGGCATTAAAAAGGCACCAATAGTCATTTCAAGGTGCCCTCTGGCAGAATCAATGAATGCATTTTCTATCTTCTTGGCTAACATCAGCATAATGCACCCTAAGACAAACAGCCCTAAAACGACTTTGGAAATATTCATTTCCTTATAGAAGATCATCCCCCAAAACATTAGCTGATTATGTGTGACGCTAACCTACACTGAATAAAAGATTGTAATAGGCATATGAGAGACTCTTTCTCAATGGTAAACAGCAGTGAATAAAGCCTTTATACAGGTCAAATATATTCCAAACATATTGGAAATTATCTAAACATTTGTTTACTCACAACATTATTTTCATGTGCCTTCAGCAATATTTTTACTCTGAGCTTTTTTTCTTTTTCATATTACATGCATTAAATACTGTGAAGGCACATGGCTTAGTGGTTAGAGTGTCAGGCTCACAACCACAAGGTAGTGAGTTCAGTTCCCTGACTGGGCTACATGTCATGTTCTTGAGCAAGACACTTTATTCCACATTGCTTTATTTCACTCATGAGAAATGAGTTGCAGCGTCACTGGTGCAAAGGCTTTTGCCTTTTCCTTGGATAACATCAGTGGCATGGAGAAGGGAAGATGGTATGTATGGGCAACTGCTGGTCTTCCATAAATAACTTTACCTGGACTTCTGCCTCAGAAGAAAATTTTCTATGATGATGATGATGATGACAACGACATTGACAATGACAACAGCAACGAGGAGGATTTTGTCATCTACCAATGAAATACATGCATATGTATGTATACACATCCAACAGGCTTCAGCACAATTTCTGAGTAGCAAATTTCATCTTCAAGTCTTCGGTTGATTCAATACAATGGTATAAGACATTTGGTATAAGATACAGTGTAGTGAGAGTGAACCCAGAATCACAGATTTATTAAGCAGACTTATATTCACTATCATGACTGCCTTCTTTACAATCTATTTAAGATCATCAAGATTTCTAATGATGAACAAAAGAAAACTGCTGGCAAATAATTAAATAAATCAACAAATACATAAAACTGTCTAAAATACATTGCAAAATACTTAATAGCTCATTAATGACTTTGATTTTGTTAATTAATTAATTTCAAGAAAACTGACAAGTTACATGATTATTTCTTCATCTTCACTCATTACTGTTTTCTTCTCTCTTAGCTTGACTTAGTTAACCAGAAACAATTTATCCTTATGTGTTATGATTTGAAAAGTTTTTCTTCAAATAGGAAATCAAAACAGCATCTGTACACATCTTAATTTAACTTCTGAATGTAATCAATTAAAATTTTGAGGACATTAAAAGAATATCAGATACAAATAAGCATATATACATAACTACATACATATGCACATGTCTCTGAATATTATATTTCTACAATTTATATTGGATTACAGGTGCCAGTCATTGGACTGCTGCAATACTGGGTCAATATTTACAAGGGTTTTCATTGACTCTGTAATTTCTTAACTTTAGTAATTATAAAGGACCCCTTTAGTCATGAATGACCATAGGATTGCACCTAGAAAGTTACCCTCCAAGGCAGAAGTCCCAGTAAGCTTGTTTATGGAAGACCAGCAGTCACCCATGCATACCAGCATTCCCTCTCCATGCCACTGATGTTATCCAAGGGAAAAGTAAAGGCCAATACAGCTTGGCACCAGTGACGTTGCAACTCATTTTTACAGCTGAGTGAACGAGCAACATGAAATAAAGGTGTCTTATTCAAAAACACTACACACAGCCTGGTCTAAGAATCAAACACACTACCTTATGATTGTGTGTCCAATGCTCTAACTACTGAGCCATGTCCCTTCACTAGTAATTATATATATATATATATATATATATATATATATATAT
>NC_068981.1:162348478-162351033 GCF_001194135.2 Octopus bimaculoides
ATATATGCATGTATGTATACATATAGATGTAGGTATGTACATATATGTATGGATATATGCATATATTTATAGATTATTTATATTATTATATGATCGAACGCCACACATCCGTTTCCAAGTGTATATATATATATATATATATATATATACACTGATCTTCTCTTGAAAATGGGAGCCAGAATAACTTCATCTGACAGGTCACCAGTTGCATAACTATAATTTTTGCATATATCACTTGCAAATTATGATAATTACATAACTCTTGGCTTCCTGAAACTGCTGTTGGGATAAGACATTACATAATTTCATTATATGTTTATTTTTCTTTACTTTTATTCTGCACTTTCTTGTGTCTATGCAGAGCACCCAACACAGCTGAAGTCCAGGACTCTCCTATCGAACACAACGTATTGGTGTTCAGCTTTTGCTGAATGACCTGCACAAATGATTTGTTTATAGTGATCAAATGTATGTGATGTACATTAGCTTATTTCCCCCTTCAAATCAATGTTGCCTGGCCAGTGTATAAGTTACTCATTGAAAAATGCAAGTGTAAAAATGGTTAATCATAGAGTGATCTTTTGGGTTTTTCATATACTGATATTACAAGAAAAATGTCATGTATATTTGATGAAAATGTAATACTTAACTAGTATCTAGCATTCTAGTTTTGTTATACTTAAGTCTTTGGAATTTTACCTGTTTCAATTAATTAATATTCTTCACATTTTGCTTAATAAATTTTTATCAGCTGGCAAAATCTCCAGAGCTAATTCATTGCTTTCATCTCAATATAACCAAGCTGAATATAAAATGCCACTATTTGAATATAAAACTGATGGCTTCAGATTTCAGCAGATTTCATAGGTACTTAGCCAGTAAAGTTGAATGCTTTAAAATTTGCTTGCAAAAGGAGTGTTTGTGCATAAAAAACCTTATTTTGAAAAAGTTTGAGGTAGAGCCTATACACTTATTATTACTTTTATGAGTGAGTAAATTACAAAGATATGTATTTCTTAACATATATCCTATTTACAGGACAGTCATTAATGATTCTACAGTTACAGCAACATGTAGTAACTTTCATATTTGTATGATACTGGTAGGTGATATTATATATGATGTAGATACAGTGTCTAAAGTGTTTATCAACTGCACCAGTAGGGGAAATTTTAGTTACCTACATGCTATTATGACTGTCATAAATAAGACCATTACTACTAATGTTAGAGTTGTTATTTTGTCCTATATATGAACACTAACAACTAATATGTTATTTCAGTTGTAGATGAGACATATAAATATTTGATTGTAGATGCTAGTTATTTATTTGTGTGCATACACTTACATAAGTAATATATATGCATATAATTAGTATTTTAGGAGTTCATAATAAGAAGAGAGATGAGTTCACTTCGACCCTCAATTTATCATAAATGTGATGTATGTTGACACATATGAGAAATATTTCATTATATTGATAAAATATTGATTTTGGCATTTAGGTTGGCAAACCATATGTACATTTATATACATGTTTACACATATGTAAATAAATACATGTATAGATGTATGAGTGTTATTGGAGCATTTGAACATATACGTTTACATATATATATATATAATATATATGTAATAAATATATAATTAAAATGTATAATTATATATTATATTAGGTATATATATAATTTATATATATATGTGTGCATGTGTGTGTATGTATGTAATTATATATATATATATACATATATATACACAGGGGCTGGACAAAATAATGGAAACACCTAGCATCATAGCATCATAATTTTGAAATATCTATAAAACTGTCAAAAGCATGTTTATTTTTATGTTTATTGATTTATTATTAGTGTTGCTTAATATGTTTTGCTAAAATTGCTGTTTCTTTTCAGATATCATCAGAAAAAGTACTTAAAATTTATTAAAATGACAGATCTATCGGACGTTCAAAGAGGTCAAATTGTTGGTGCTCATATGGCAGGCACTAGCATAATGGAAACAGCCCAAATTCTTTGTGTATCAAGAAGTACTATCTTGAAAGTAATGACAGTCTTTGAGAAAGAGGGAAAAACCTCCTCGTCAAAACAAAACTCCAGAAGAAAACTAAAACTTTCAGATAGGGACCGTCGGACACTTACACAACTTGTAAGAAAGGATTACAAAAGTGCAGCCTCCAGAATTACTGCAGAGTTTAATGACCGCATCAAGAACCCAGTTTCCACAAAAACTGTTTGCTGGGTGCTGCACAAAGCCAGATTTCATGGGAGGGCTGCAATCAGAAAACCACTACTTTCAAAAATAAACATTGCAAAGCATTTAGAGTGGAGTAAAAACCTACAGAATTGGTCCCTAGAGCAGTGGAAGAATGTTATTTTCTCAGACAAGTCATCCTTTACCCCATTTCTGACCACCGGCCGAGTATACATGTGGAGACAGCCAAAAGAAGCATTTAACCCATTAAACATGGAGGAGGATCTGTGATGATCGGTGAGGGGCTATATCTTGGGAATCCACTGGCCCAATGGTTTCCCTTCATG
>NC_068981.1:162351172-162355559 GCF_001194135.2 Octopus bimaculoides
TTAAGCATTTTATCTGATCAAATTCATTGTATGGTTGCGGAACTGTTTCCGGGAGGGGGGGGGGACACAATCTTTCAGGATGATAATGCACCAATTCACACAGCTAAAGTTGTTACTGAATGGCACGAGGAACATTCTAGTGAAGTTGAACATCTTATCTGGCCACCACAGTCCCCAGATCTCAATATTATTGAACATTTATAGTGCGTTTTACAAAAACAAGTAAGGAGTCGATATCCTCCACCATCATCACTACAAGAACTGGAGACTGTTTTAGCCAAAGAAAGGACCAAAATTTCTTTGGAAGCAATTCAAACTTTTTATGAGTCCATACCTCGTAGAATTCAAGCTGTAATTACTGCCAAAGGCGGTCCTACCCAATATTTAAAATAAATTTGTTTGAAACTTTAAGGTGTTTCCTTTATTTTGTCCAACCTCTGTATATATATTATTATTACATATGTACAAATATAGAATGAAACATTGTGCAACTATCAGATATTTATTCACTCTAAACATCCTTGTTCTGAGTCCTCCTTTGAGTCTTAGTTTATTCTGAAACCATCTAAGAATCCTTTATTATATTTGTGTGCGTGTGTATGTGTGTGTGTGTGTGTGGTGTGTATGTGTGTATATATTTACATACAAATGCACATATTTACACTTCCTGATTCATATATATATATATATATATATATATATATATATATATATATATCCAAAGCCTAGTACTTATTCTATCAGTCACTTTTGCTGAACCACTAAATTACAGGGACGTAAACACACCATCATTGGTTGTCAAGCAATGTTGGGGGGACAAACACAGACACACAAACATATACACACACATACATATATATATATATGCATATATACGACAGGCTTCTTTCAATTTCTGTCTACTAAATGCACTCACAAGGCTTTGATTAGCTCGAGGCTATAGTAGAAGACACTTGCCCAAGGTGCCACACAGTGGGACTGAACCTGGAACCATCTGGTTCGTAAGCAAGCTACTTACCACACAGCCAATCCTACGCCTAATTGCATAATATTTTTATTTTGTGCTGTTAAATGTTTTGATTTTTTCTGTTTTCCTTGCATACTGTTTTTCTCTGTTATCTTTGTGTGGTACAGTGGATTAATTTAAGACTTTAGCTCTTATTTCTAGCAGGTAGATGCTTGTTAAGCATCATTACGCTTCGTGCAAATTTATAATTCATAGCTATTTAATGCTATTGCGCCTGCAATCCACCTATGTCACTGCTGGTGATATCATCAATTTTAAAATTTATCCACAGATGATATGAACAGTAGTGACATCTGATTTCAAATCTCAGTATTTGAATGTTTTGTTTATATATATGTATATATAAATATATAGTTTTAGGGAAAATAACCAATTTTCAAGAACTCATCGATGAAAATCCACTATCACATATAGAAAAATTAATAATTAAAAGCACAATGTTCAGCAAAATTTGATGATTTTTTTATTTCTCCTTTTTTTCAAGAACAGACTGATGTATTGGTGAACAGTCACCAATATGCAAATATGGAGAGCATAAAGATTGTAGTTGAGATAAAAGTTAGCTGACATGGAGGTCTGGAAACTATTTGAATATTGGAAAAGCGCATTGCCTGTATCATGATGGGTTGTGCTGGGCGTTAAAACATTGACATCATGACTGCTGCTTAATACTCTGTGAATGCTGTAAAGGCTGTAAGACATGATATGGATAGCTGCAACAGAGACAATGAATCCATGAACAGCAGGAAGAGACATGTCAGGTGTTCTGACTGCATCCACATGTCAGAGTTCTTCTCTATATCTTTAAACAGGGTCTTAGGCTCAATTCAGATTGTTATGTGAAACTGCTGGAAACCATGGTCAATCCTTGGTTGGAGAGGCTTGCTGCTGGAAGGCCATATATGTGGCAGCAAGATTTGGCACTTTTCCATATCTCTGGAAAGTGTTAGAAATGGTCGTCAGAGAATTTCCATGACATCCTCAGCCCCGATTTTCCCCAATTGTAATCCCAAGGATTACTATGTGTAGGGTGCAGTTGAGAAAGACCGTTCTGGCTGCAACACCAAGACTAAGCTGGCGACCAAGATCAAAGAGGTGTTCAAAGATTTTCTCAGGGACACAGTGAAGAATTTATGTGCCAGGTTCCAAAGTCATCTTGTGGTTGTGGTGGAAGCTGAGAGCAACTATTTTGAGTAAACTGCTATCTCCCAGCCATAGCCTAGATGAGAGTTTTTGATTTTTTAAAAATTACTTTTATTTTTGGATGGACTGTTTTGTTTCATTTTCCTTTTATGCAAACTGTCAAATTTAGCTCAAGCACCCAGTATAACTAGATAGGTTTAGACATATGTAGTGTGTGTACAATTTGCAAATCTAACAGCCAACATCAAAATTTTATTAAATAACAAAATATATCTCATGTTTTTCAACATATATTATGTTAATGAGAAGTTCCTAATTGAATTCAACCTACCTTCTCTGTTATTAGGAACTGCTATAATGTTTATTAAATAAATTTTCCATCAACATTGCTGAACATATGCTTGTAATTATCTGCAAATTGTTTTGAAATAGCTTAATATCTTCCATATATAATTACTAATTTACTATATTAATATATATTAATAATGAATACCTAATCAATATTAATACTATTTATAAGGTGGAAAATGTATCTATGAATATCTCTAGGTTGTCACCAGAAGTCTGTTATTTTTACATCATCCATTACAAATATTGTTGTTGTTATTATTGTTATTATTATTACTATTATTATTGTTGTTATTGAATCATTATTATTGAATACAGACATTATCATCATTTTTTTACCAATATTGTTTAAAATCAATTATCATTAATATACTTATATATTGGATATTAATATAGACATATTTTCTATATGTAATTATGTATAATCATACGCTCATTTGGAATTTGTTCCATTTGCTGCAATTTCTTCACATGAGAAGAGGAGATAATTTCGAATATCAGGAATTTTCGAAAATTGACATTCCAATTATAGAAAAAGAGACAGTCTGAATGTCAAAATACAACAGGACAGTTGTGTACACACGTTTCTACCTCAGTAGCTGTCATCAGCACTGCAATTATCCTACCTCATCTCTAACAGAACAGACATAGGCAAAAAAATGTAGAATGCATTTGTGGGTTAAGTAATACATTAAATATTATTTAGAAATGACAAATATTTGCAAAAATACCTATGGTTGATCTGCCATAAATAATAGCCATTCTCCTTTATATCACCCAGACATATATTAAAAACATGAAGGACAAATTGAATAATTAGGTACTATGTACACTGTATGTAAATAAATCTAATAGGGTGGCCATGTCTGGAACACCTTTGATCCTAAGTCTACTCAATTTCATAAGGTGACCCGGCTATAGCTTGGTTAAAAGTAAGATCTGGCAGACTGATTTGTCCAAAAGTATTTCCTTTAGTACATTACTGAGATTAAATCTTACCAGTTGTATAAAACTTAGAGAGAGTTCAAGTTCAGCCAGGGTGAGATTCAAACAAGTATTTTCATTATTTAGCATTGCTCAAATCCAATCCCGATACAGTGTGTATCACAGGACAGGAGTGTCCAAGCATGTCCCAACACTCACACTCAATCCAGCTCTCACTCAGTCTCTCTCTCTCTCACACACACACACACACACGCACACACGTAATAGTAGTATTGATTACTTCCTTCACAATTCACATCTGTTCAGCATGGATTCATTACAGAGAAGATTATCACGTCTTCAATGGAATTCCATTAAGACCATAATTCTGCCAATTTATTGATTCCATCAGAAAATCGATTCTTCATGAAAGCACATAAAGTATTTTACCATTGTTCTGTTACAAGACAACAATTGCATCAATTAGAGTAAATACTGATTCAGACTAAAGTAATGAGTCGATGATAAAATTGATGTGGTTTCATTTAAAAATAGAAGCAATTGAATCTAACCTTAGGCTTGACAGTTTGCAGATGGTTAATACTCAGAGAGACACACACACACACACATATGCATATAAATATATATGCGTATACACTCACATACACACACACACACACACACATAATATATATATATATATATGTGTGTGTGTGTGGGTGTGGGTGTGGGTGTGTACATATAATATATACAGATATATACATATAATGTATGTATGTATGTATGTATGTATGCATGTATGTATGAATATATGTATATGTATGTGTGTATGTATATATGTGTGTATAAATATATATATGTATATGCACGCACACACATACATACATGTGTACCTTTGTGTGTGTGCGTGTGTGTGTGAGTATATATATATATATATATATATAT
>NC_068981.1:162356012-162364804 GCF_001194135.2 Octopus bimaculoides
ATATATATATATATATATATATATATATATATATAGTGCAAGTGTTTATTTGGCAAAAAAAAAAATAATAATAACAATGAATAAAATGACCATCCCAGAGTACGACAATATCTGTATCAACACACGATTTCACATCAGGAATCTTGCAAAACGAATTGATAAACAGAGAATGGAGTGAGTGGAGCAAGAAAATACATGGAAACAAAAAGTGTCGCTGAAGAGGTCACAGATGTGTAACAAAAAATTTCCAGACAATGAACAGGCATCAAAATAATAAAATAACAGTAATAAGCGAGTGAAAAAAATAAATACAGTGTGTGTGTTTATTTGACAAAAAAAAAACAAAAAAAAAAAAATAAAATGACCATTCCAAAGTACAGCAATATATATATATATATTAAAGATAAAAAGAGAAGACAAATTGTACCACCAAAAAATTTTATATTACCTCAGCAATTGTTTCATCTTCAAGATGCACTGCTCCTTTATGGGCATGGAATGATGCAATAACACCAGATGCAACTCACATTGCACATTGGGAACAAGTAAAGGATCAGTGTACAGGAATCGCCCAAAAACCATTAATGAGTTAAAAGACCCAATCATAACCTTCACACAGTCCATACCACGTCAGACTCTCCAAAATGTATTTCAAAACATGTGTAGAGGAGTCAACTTACGTATTAGAAATGAAGGACAACACTTTCAACACCTCTTATAAAGTTCTTAAAAGTCTTGTAAAGTCTAATATATTCTTTTGTAGTCTTATACCCTCTTATAACTATTTATTTTGCAATAAAATATTAACTGTGGAGAGACTTTTTGAATACCTTGTATGTGTTATATAGATTATATATATATATACATATATGTACACACAAGACATATCTGTAGACGTGTGTTTGTCTATGTGTAGGTGTGTGTGAGAGAAGATATATATATCTATGCGTTGGCATGTGTGTGTGTGTGTGTGTGTGTGTGTGTACATACATAGTAACATATATATATGGGTACCTCTGAGAATACTGATCCATTAAACATAAAGAAACAGTAACAATATATCAGAATACCACTGAAAAATGTACCAATTCCCCAGAAAAAAACTGTACATGAAACTGTTCCTTAAAAAAAAAAGAAAAAGAAATAATAATAACTAACACTTTTATTAGAACCTATATAGTATAATTAGTCCACATTATTCCATAAGGAGCTCAGAGCTGATTTTCCAGTTTCTCTGGTGCTATATATTCCTTCCTGGGTGGGATACTGGTCCTTCACAGGATTACTCATTTTTACCAGCTGAGGAGACTGGAGCAATGTGAAATGAAGTATTTTTGCTCAAGAGCACAATGCATCACCCAGTTCAGGAATCGAAACCACAATCTTACAATCGTAAGTCCAACACCCTAACTACTAGGCCATGTTCCTTCACAACCTACATAGTACAGGGGTTGGACAAATAATGGAAACTCCTAGTATCATGGCATCATAATTTTGAAATATCTATAAAACCACCAAAGGCTTGTTTATTTTTATGCTTTTTGATTTATTATTAGTGTTGCTTAATATGTTTTGCTAAAATTGCTGTTTCTTTTCAGATATCACCTGAAAAAGGTAATTAAAATTCAACTATCTGACTTTCAAAGAGGTCAAATTGTTCGTGTTCGTACGGCAGGTGCTAGTGTAATGAAAACAGCTGAAATGCCTGGTGTATCAAGAAGTGTTGTCTCAAAAGTAATGACAGTCTTTGAGAAAGAGGGAAAAACTTCCTTGTTGAAACAAAACTCCAGAAGAAAACCAAAACTTTCAGATAGGGACCATCGGACTCTTACACAAATTGTTAGAAAGGATCACAAAAGTGCAGCTCCCAGAATTACTGCAGAGCTTAATGACCACATCAAGAACCTAGTGTCCACAAAAACTGTTTGCCGGGAGCTGCACAAAGCCAGATTTCATGGGAGGGCTGCAATCAGAAAACCACTACTTTCAAAAACAAATGTTGCAAAGCATTTAGAGTAGAGAAAAAACCTACAGAATTGGTCCCTAGAGCAGTGGAAGAATGTTATTTTCTCAGACAAGTCATCCGTTACCTTATTTCTGACCACTGGCTGAGTATACGCGTGGAGACAGTCAAAAGAAGCATTTGACACTGACTGCCTTCTTCCGACTGTTAAACATGGAGGAGGATCTGTGATGATCTGGCAGGGGGGGGGGGCGGCGGCTATATCTTGGAAATCCGCCGGCCCAATGGTTTCCCTTCATGGCAGAATTAATAGTCAAGACTATTTAAGCATTTTATCTGATCAAATTCATCCTATGGTTGTGGAACTGTTTCCGGAGGAAAACACAATCTTTCAGGATGATAATGCACCAATTCACACAGCTAAAGTTGTTACTGAATGGCTTGAGCAACATTCTAGTGAAGTTGAACATCTTATCTGGCCACCACAGTCTCCAGATCTCAATATTGTTGAACATTTATGGTGCGTTTTAGAAAAACAAGTAAGGAGTATCCTCCACCATCATCACTACAAGAACTAGAGACTGTTTTAGCCAAAGAATGGACAAAAATTTCTTTGGAAGCAATTCAAACTTTGTATGAGTCCATATCTCGTAGAATTCAAGCTGTAATTACTGCCAAAGGCAGTAATTAACCCCCATTAAAATAAATTTATTTAAAATTTTAAGGTGTTTCCTTTATTTTGTCCAACCCCTGTATGTATATATAATACATACAGTTCATTTATACAATATGTGTATAATGAACCTCTATGTAAGCAGACAATTGTTCACTAATCCAAGTAATGTGTGTTGCAAAATCGTTAATAAATTAGGATTAGCTAGACAGGGTGCAACCATTTCAATCTAAGTGCCCAACATTCAACATGAAAGACCATATATCGAACTTCAATGAAAAGCCTATGTTTAAATTGATTAGCCTTAAATCAAACATAGATAGATTCAGTAAAAAGGTATTAGATAGGATAAGGCCTAAAGTGGAAGGCTACCTCCACCTTACTCTCTGGCTAAAAATGAAGGAATTATTGGATTGGTTTGTTAACATAGATAATGATCATAGAACTTCTTTCCTGCAATTTAATATAGACAATTATTACTCTTCTATCTCCTTCATACTTCTAAAAAGAGCCCATGAAATTTATTGATGTAACTAAAGAGGAAATAAATATAATTTTAGCTGATCAGAAATCTATAATTCTTTTAGGAATTCAAAGAAAAATAACTTTGACATAATGAATGGATCTTTTAACTCTGTACAAACCACTAATTTGGACTGTTCTTGCTTTATCATTTATAGGATCAATTCCAGAAGATTATACCGTGATAACACTCTCCTGACTCTTAGTAATTATATACCATCATCATTAAAAAAGACTTTGTATAGGACTGCATAAATCGTTCAAGGAATACAATCTTTCTATAGCTTTTGGTAAGGGATGATACTGAGAATGTTGGGTGTCTGAGAAGGTGAGATGGCTTCAAGGACAAGGATTACTGATAGCATTAAAGTAGAAAATGAAATATGTACAGTTCTGCGCTCATATAATTTTAGCAGCTGAGTGAATAGGACTGTAGTTAGAAGAGTGATGGAGGGATGGGTGCTAGGAAGATGAATTGTTAGAATTGCTTGACATTGAGTGTAGGAGCAGAGACAAAACAATGTGCTTTTAGGACCTTATTCTTGTTGAAATGGCGGGATCTTATTGAACACAGTGAATCACCAATCATCTTGGTCTTTTGTTATCCTGCTGAGGTCAAGTTTGCCTCTCATCTTTTTGAGGTCAATAAAAAGAATACCAATCCAGAGTGATGAGCTGGTAGAACTGTAAAAATATCTGGCAAAATGTCTCATGGTATTTGTTCCAGCTCTTTGTGTTCTGAGTTCAAATCCTGCTGTGACCTACTTCAGTGGTAGACTTAACCTGTTTCCTAGTTTAACGCAATCACATGGCACTTTGGGCATCTTTAGCAGAGTCCACTCTGTCGTAAGTATTAAGGCCAGGACTTAAGTTTGAGGATATTTTCCATCCTTCCTCCCACTGTTCCTGAAGGCCCAACAAAGAGTCATGACTACTGCCTTCTCTTCTTACTAAAAAACAAAAGAAAGAGAGAGAGATCATATAAAATAACAAAAGAACACAATGAATAATGTAGTTCTGGTTCCAGTAAAGCAGTGTTTGTGTCATAGAACTATTTTCTGAATGGAATTCCAACAGCTCTACCGAACTTGCCCAAGGGCCAGTCTTCATGATCATGTTCTCCCTAGAAGATTCAAGTTTTACGTCAACTTGAGACACTATTGTAACATTTCATTTTGAATTACAGCATTAGAGAATTAGCTTCTATTTATTTTATATCTTTTATTTGTTTCAGTAATTGGACTTTGACCATGCTGGGGCACCACTTTGAAAAGATTTTAGTCAAACAAATGAACCCCAGTACTAATTAGCTTTTGAGTATAGTACTTATTCTATCAACTCTTTTGCCAAACTTAATTTACAAGAACAAAAACAAATTAACACCAGTTGTCAAGTGGTTGGTGGGGTGACAAACACACGCACACACATTCACACATATATATATATAGAAGGTAGTTTGTTATGGCTGGTCAGAGAGTAGCCAATAGTTTCACACCAATAAAGTGCTTAGCTGTATAGGCAATTCATCAGAATCAAATGACCAGAAGACAGTTATTATTTCCATATGTGTAGAACACAGTGATTTAGAAATCACAAATTCTTTTGTACTGAAAGTTTGGATGGATTTGGAAGCCTCTGGCAGGAACGTTTCCACTATATCAAAGAGGAAAAAAATATTTTAAATGCTCAGACACTATAAGGACACTACAATTCATTCACAGGGTTCAAGACATTATCAATGTTGATCCCAGAAAATCAATGAATGTCATCGCCCTAGAGCTAACAATGGAGTGGACAATTGGAACTGTGTTGCATGGGGACAATTTTTACAAGCCATATGTACTGGGGAGAGACCAATTCATGTCTACAAAACACAGGAAGTTCATTTGATTTGTACCAAGAAGTTACTTAACAAGTTAGAATCTTTGATAAACATGGCATGCTTTGGTTCTTCTCTGATGAGAAAACTTCACCTGAGACCAAAAGTCTAATGGAAGAAATGACAGATGGTTACGTATAGATCTTTCTGATGTCTGCAGAGTGATGCACACTAAGTTTCCAGCAACTGTATTGACTTTAGGAGTGCTGAGCAATGAAATTCTTGTCATACCACCTCACATTATTCTACAGGGTCTTAGAATTAATGCTGCTGGGTATGCTGAGGCACTAAAGACAGTTGCTAATCCCTGGATGGATGAAGTACATAGTGGAAGGTCGTATATATTTCAACAACACTCAGTGCCTTTTCATGAAGCCCATATAAAGCAAAACAATCAGACAATCTTTACAATCATATAACATCAAATCGGAGGCCTCCAAACTTAACAATTTAAAATCCTATGGGCAACTACATTTGGTACATTATTGAAAAGACTAATCAACATCCTCACAATACCATAGCTTCAATGAAGACTGCTATTGCCCATATGGTGTCTGAAATGAATAAAGACCATTTAGTGCAGACATATTAATGATTTCAATACTGCATTGAAGCAGTCATTGCAGCTGAAGGTGGATTCATCAAATAATCTGATAAGAAAGTTTATCAAGCACATGTGCATAGTGTTTTATTAAAATACTCTTGAATTTTTGTAAGATTAGAATTGTTTTATTGTATTACCAAATATATCCTCAGCTATCATTTGCACCCTGTAGTTTGAAACATATTGTACTGCAACCAAAGGTTTAATTCTTAAGGGACACCAGCAACAACAATAACCACTGTTGTAATAAGAAGCTTTGTGTGATTACAATCAGCATTAATTTTGAATAGCTAATTATTGCAACATTGATATAAGCAAAAATTCAATTCTTGTCTCTTTGCAGCTGTTCTCCAGATGATAGATAGCATTTTCTAGAATTCAGCAAACAGAAAGTAGTTTCAAAAGTTTTAACAGATGCTGCACGGATTTAGCTTAATATTAAACTTTAATTCATTGTTATTTTCATCTTAATGCAAAAGTAATTTTCGTAATTTTCACATTTAGTGAGATCTTAATAATTATCTCACACTGCAGCTGCACACAGAACTGACTTAAAAACCATTTAAGCCTCATTAAATTATATATTTGCATTTATAAATGCAGTGATGTAATCTTAATGTCACAAATTTTAATTATTTACAAATTATTATGTGATTCTGTTCTTCAAATTATTACTTAACTTTGAGTGTGATGTATTGCTTGTTTGCTTGCTTGCTTACTTGCTTATTTATTTATTATCTGATACACTCTTTAAAGATAGGTTTAAAGAGTGTATCAGTTCAGCAGTTTATAGAAAGCTCTTTCAATAAATAGAATAGGCTGAGAGCTGGAGCCAAAGAACACCTTCAATACAACGAAGCATGTTAGATAAGAAAATTTGTTTGTTTCTTCAAATTTTCAATAGAATTTTCTTGTTTTCCCAACATACATGAGAAATGAAATAAATGAAATAAGTAACTAAATAAGTAAATAAATAAAAAACAAACACATTGAGGAAGACATTTTATGAATAAAATGAAAATACTTATTATAATGTTTCAACGTCATTTTACGTCTTTTTTTATTTATCAATGTGTGTGTGTGTGTGTGTGTGTGTGTGTGTGTGTGTGTGTGTGTGTGTGTGTGTGTGTGTGTGTGCGTGTGTGTGTATGCGTGCGTGTGTGTGTGTGTGTATACATATATATTATGAAAGATTTGAATACTGAAGTTAGAGAATAATGTGAATAATTGGTTATAGAAAGATAGGAAAGAAAAATATTTCTTTAAATGAAAAATACATTACAAGAAAGAGTTGAAAAAACAATTATTCCAACATTATATTTACCAAATTTTTTTTCTGCCAGATTTTATAATTGACATTTTAAATACAGAATTTCCGTGGCTTTTTAACGTAATCAGTCTATTACACAGATAAAATGCAAATAAAATGTCTAATTCAAATGAAAGATACTTTCCATTAAACAAAAATAATAAGAAAAAATAGCGTGCATTATTTTCTCTGAGACTAGTCTGTTTTTTTTTCACCTTTTTTTATCAAATGATGCCACACCATTTTGTTACTTCTTACAGGTTCCATCTTCATTTCTACATAACTAGATTCACTAACATGATTTCTATTACCATTACTCTGCACTTTTGCTTGTCTCCAGCCAGTCCCTGCTTTTAACAACCTCTGCTCTTTCTAGCCAATAATGCAGCTACTATATGGTTGCATGACCGGCTAGAAATAGCAGTCAAATCTTGAAATCACAGCCGATCATATCAAAATATGACATCTTGGATAATTTCTTGTACATTGGTAAAAGAGGGGATAGTCACACTTGGATGCTTTTGATTGCTGCTTTGCATGATTAGTGTTGACCAGGTATTTAACAACAACAGCAAACTCAGCACTTCTGTTCTTCTGGCCTTGCATCACTGCTTGTTCAACAAGGGATCTTTGCATGAAACAAGATGCCTGATAAAAAAAGAGATGGTCATAAACTGGAGCATTTTTCATCATAGATTTGCACACTGAAAGCTGACACAAAACTGAACAACAATAACAAATACAATGACATTAATAAGCATTGTCACAACTGCGATGCCTTTCATCATAGGTTTTATTTTACAATGACTGATCTGGGTCTGCATGACATCATCAAAGTTTACTTCAAGCCAATGAGAGAAGGATTTTACATTGGTGCACCACCTGGTAGATATAGTAACCAAATTCTCCTCAAATCATACACTACCATATTAAATCAATAAAGGACACATAGGAATATATAGACACATGGAAATAAATATATAGATATTCTTTTACTCTTTTACTTGTTTCAGTCATTCGACTGTGGCCATGCTGGAGCACCACCTTTAGTCAAAGAAATCAACCCCAGGACTTATTCCTTGTAAGCCTAGTACTTATTCTATCAGTCTCTTTTGCCAAACTGCTAAGCTATGAAGGACATAAACACACCAGCATCGGTTCTCACCCTTCCTCATCTGTTTCCAATTAAGGTAATATTTCCCCATGACCGGACTTTCACAGATGACTGGAAATAAACAACATCACTTGCGTGATGGTAATGCTCATTTTGCAATCATTATGTGGTATCTGGACAAGTGTGCATGCACACACACACACACACAGTACATATACAATGGGATTCTTCTATTTTCTGTCTACCAAATCCACTCACAAGGCTTAGGTCAGTCTGGGACTATAATAGAAAGCAATTACTCAAGGTGCTGTACTATGGGATTGAACCGAGAAAGCAAGCTCTTCAACCACAAAGTCTGTACCTATCCTATACACACACAAACACACATACATGCATACATACCGCACACACACACACGCACGCACATTGAGTGAGGTTAGGTCAACAAATATATAGACAACAAATATATCAGGTCAACAAATATCTCTTTTACTCTTTTACTTGTTTCAGTCATTTGACTGCGGCCATGCTGGAGCACCACCTGTAGTCGAGCAAATCGACCCCAGGACTTATTCTATCGGTCTCTTTTTGCCGAACTGCTAAGTTACGGGGATGTAAACACACCAGCATCGGTTGTCAAGCGATGTTGGGGGGAGCAAACACAGACACACAAACATATATATACACACATACATACATATATATACACACATACATACATATATATA
>NC_068981.1:162364930-162370378 GCF_001194135.2 Octopus bimaculoides
ATATATATATATATATATATATATATATATATATATATACATGTATACATATATACATATATATACATATATACATATATATATATATATATACATATACATGTATATATATATACATATACATGTATACATATATACATATATACATATATACGACGGCCCAAGGCTATAGTAGAAGACACTTACCCAAGGTGCCACGCAGTGGGACTGAATCCAGAACCATGTGGTCGGTAAGCAAGCTACTTACCACACAGCCACTCCTGTGCCTAACAAGTAAAATATATTGACAAAACATCAGAGAAGATGAGTGGATAAGTTCATTAGGGTGTGAAATGAGAGTGACTTATGTTTAGAGATGGAGTAGGAAGTAATAAGAGGAAGTATAGGTAGAGCAGTATAATAAGCCTGTAGATAGATCAGGAAATAGGGAAATGATGTGCAAGATGGGAGAATTAGGGAGGGAGAGGAACAAAGTGACAGAGATGGAGGTTAGAGGTATGCAGGAGTGACTATAATGAATCTGTGATGGTGTTGAGAATGATAGTAAAGGAGAAAGGGTGTTAGAAATGAGGTTTGTGATTTATGTGTGATACAAAATGATGATCTATCATGTAAGCAGGTCTTTACAGAATCTAGGATCAATTTTTTTATTTTAAAATTTTATAAAAACCTCAAAGGTTCCAAAAGGCAGCTGATGAGTAGCTGTTATGATTTTTTAAGTCAGTTCTTTGGTAGAATTTTGATAATCAGTTAGTTGCTTAAGATGTTCCTTTTGAGTTTCAGACAAAACTGGTAATATCACTAGTAGCAACTTAATGCCAAAGAAGTATCATGTGACGAAATACATTTTATTGCCAAGATTGCTGATAATAACTGCCTGCATGTTTATGTGTGTATGCATTTGATCATGTGATTTCATGCAAGAGGAGAAATATGGGAGATCATAAGGAATGCAATGCTACAGATTCATGACATAAAATATTTATAAATAAATAAATATCAATAAATTGAAATTTATTTATAAGTGAAAGATTCTAAACAAACTGCAATTTGTTTCAATATAGCAATTTATCAAGCAAATATAGAATAAGTTCATGTAAGAGAATATATACCAAAAAAAAAAAAAAAGGCTAAGTCACCAGTATTAGTCGATAGCTTGTACCAAACTTTCCAGGTATCTGTGTAGTCATGAGCAGACATAGATACCTTCTCAACCTCCTGCTCTGGACTCAAGAGAACATCAAGGATGTGAAATCTGAAGAGAGAGAGAAAGATGTACAGGCAGACAGCTGAAATTTATTTCCAGAAGAGTAAACAGGATCAATGTGAAATGATGTACCTTGCTCAAGAATACATCTCCTTGATCCAGAAATTGAACTCATGACCTTATGGTCCTGAGCTCAACAGCCTAATTTTTAGGCCACTTGCAGATATTTTCTGTTGCTTTCACAGATTTTGAAACTTTAGAATTAAGTGAAAATTGGAGTAATTTCCCACACTGAATCCGATTTTAAGATTCATTCATTTATTCCAGAAAAATTTTTGAAAAACGTTTCAGAGGTTTATAATTTGATCATTTTTAGCCAATCAGAAAACAAGATTTGAAAGTTGTTCTTTTCTGAGTGATAGTTGTTCATCACGAAATGAAAGCAAAAACATTACGATGATGAAGTTTTAATAAACAAAATGAAAGCAAAACATTACAATGCCGAAAGTTGTAAGAAGTTTTAATAAGTTTTAATGAATAAAGTCATGTGATGAAGTCGAACAGGGATGTAGATAATTTGAAAAGGAAAAATTCCTCAACAAAATGATTTTGCGAAAAATTACGAAAATATCAAACTGTATGTTGGGGTTAGGATTAAAGTTTGGAGTTAAGGGATAGGATTAAGGTTAGGGTTAGGGATTAAGGTTTAGGGTTGGGATTACGGTTAGGTTTTGGGTTAGGGTAGTGTTAGAGTTTAAGCAGCAGTTTACAGCTATGTTTGTTACTATGGAAACAGGTACCAATGTGTCTGTAGTTTTTGATTAGCTAAAATTACCCAAAATTTGCAAACTTTAAAAGCTATGAACTCTTTATTCATAATTTATGGCAAAGATGAATTTCATTTTCATAATTAACATACAAAACTAAATCAGTACACCAACTTTGTTCCAAAACAATTGGAACAAAATTTTAAGAAAATAGAAAACTGTTACAGCAACAGAAAAGATCCTCACTTGTTATCGCTAAAAGAATATAAAGGAACCCCTTCAGTCATGAATGACCATAGGATTGCATCTAGAAAATTCCCCTCCAGGGCACAAGTTCAGGCAAGGCTGTTCATGAAAGACCTGCAGTTGTGCATGCATACCAGCCTCCCCTCTCCACACCACTGATGTTATCCAAGGGAAAGGCAAAGGCTGATACAGCTTGGCACCTGAGACACTGCAACTCATTTCTACAGCTGAATGAACTGGAGCAACATAAAATGAAATACCTTGCTCAGAATATAGAGGTGCAAATAATAACTCTGTAATGTATTTTAAAAAATAAAGGAAGGCAGTTGTATAAAGAGAGGGAGGGAGAAAAAAAGCAGGATTTCAAGGCAGGATATTTTTCTTATCTTTTGCTTTTCATCATTTGCTTGATTCAGTTATTGGACAGCCATGCAGGAGCCCTGCCTTGAGGTGTTATACACCTGCCTTCCTTTATTTTTTAATCTCACAAATTGACCCCAGAATTTCTTTTTAAGTCTGGTACTTTGTCTATTGGTCTTTTTTACTGAACCACAAAGTTACAGGGATGCAAACAAACCAGCACCAGTTGCCAAGTGGTGTAGGGGAACAAACACAAAGACACACACTGACACATACATTCACACATGTTACACACACACTTATTCAATGGGCTTCTACACAGTTTTCATCTACCAAATTCACTCACAGGACATCGGTCAGTCTGGGGCAATTGTAGAAGAGCTGGCCCAAGCTACTGCACAACTGGACTGAACTCAAACCCACATGGTTGCAAAGCGAACAAGCATCATAACCACATGGTCATTTCTCCACCAATAAATTTACTGAACCACAAAGTTACAGGGATGCAAACAAACCAGAACCAGTTGCCAAGTGGTGTAGGGAAACAAACACAAAGACACACACACTGACACATACATTCACACACATATTCAATGGGCTTCTACGCAGTTTTCATCTTCCAAATTCACTCACAATACATTGGTCAGTCTGGGGCAATTGTAGAAGAGACTGGCCCAAGCTACTGCACTACTGGACTGAACTCAAACCCAGTGGCTGCAAAGTAAGCAAGCATCATAACCACATGGTCATTTCTCCACCAATAAATTTCACATAGATTTTATTTGAAAATGATGTGAGTATAATGAGATAGAGAGAGAGAGATAATGGGAAAGAAGGGAGAAAGAAACAGAGTGATACTGGTCAATGAATGAAAGGCTGAAGGCAAGGAGAAAACAGGATATAGATGGAAGTGGAAGAAGCAAAAAACATACATCTAAAGTGTTAATATTAGAACTGGTAAGATGTTCAAACATTCAAAGTAAAAAGCATTATGTGAAATGAGAGGTTTTTGATTACATAAATAAATAGATAAATTGATTTTGATATTAAAGTGGGTAATGGGTTAATTAGATTAAATAAAATAATTTCATTTAATTTAATATCATTTTATTTTATCTGTTTAACTTATTCTGCCTTTAAATTTTGAAATCTTGTTTTATTAAAACTTAATTCAATCTCATTTCCCTTTTTCTTTTTACCATTCACTATTTCAATATTTTAATATTCACTATTTAAATATGTTAATTTTTTTTTTTTTAATGTGTTAATATTTTATTTATATTTTGACTTCTTCAAAATTAAAGTTTAACTCAAGTGTTTTTTCTTCATGGAGAGTTATTGCAAAGGAGATAATCATTTCTTTATAATATTTGGTGGGATTAGAAATTTGAATTTGAAACTAAGGAATAATATGGAAAAAGATGCATACACTTCACATATTTATTTAAAATTTTTTTATTATTTTTTCTTCATATATTACAAAATTCTTTAAATTTCTAGTTGGTGGTAGTCGTCATGTAGTTTAATTTCTTTCCCCACCAGTAATGAGAGCCCTAATAAACAGGAGTTGGAGAAAATAATGGAAACACCTAGCATCATAACATCAAAATTTTAAAATATCTATAAAACCATCAAAAGCTAGTTTATTTTTATGTTTATTGATTTATTATTTGTATTGCTTAATATTTGTTGCTAAAATTACTGTTTCTTTTCAGATATCATCAGAAAAAGGTAGTTAAAATTCATTAAAATGACAGATTTATCAGACTTTCAAAGAGGTCAAATTGTTGGTGCTCGTATGGCAGGTGCTAGCATAATGAAAACAGCTGAAATGTAGGAAACAGAACGTATGATCCAATATGTGCCTATTTAAAAGGACACAAACAAACTGTGAACATATTCTTGCTACATGTACTTATAAAATATTACAGCGATGCCACAGCTCACAGTACTAAGCCATTACAACACAAATTTTACAGTGAATTCACATCATTTACAGGAAATATTTCTTTAATGCACCAATTTATATATACACTCTGTATTTGCTTGAATGTTTCAGCATGTCACCTGAATTTCATTTTCAAAACTTATACTTTAATATATTTTTAATGTATTTATCTCTCTATTTATGGAATCAACGACCTCTCATTCCAAATATATGATTATTCCTACTGTTAGCTCTGAATTCTTAAACATCTTCTCTACATGAATATTAACTCTTAAACTATTCTTTTTTTTCCATTCAATTTGTTTGCATCATGCTCTTCCTTTTCTTCTACTCCTCATCCATCATTCTACACTCCTAACTTTAAATTCCTTCCCCTCTTCTTTTTTTCCATTGATCTCACTTTCTTTTTTTCCTCCATCCTCCCTTCTTTCTGTCTTTCTCTCTCTCTCGCTCACACACACACACTTATTTTCTCCAGATAAACTTTGTTAGATATTTATAGACAGAAAAATCCATGCCTTGGAGTCCATCTCTCTCTTTCTTACTCTCTATTCCTTTCCATTGTTTTTCTTTGCAAAAGAATGATCATAAATATCCTTCACAACTTTATATTTTTTTGCATTGTGTGGTGGTGGGGGTGCATGTTTATATCTGCAAATACTTCTTTTATCTTTTATTTGTTATTCATTTTAGTCATTAGTCTGCCGCGTCAGAATCAAGGCAGCCGATACGTAGGCCTTTCCATCGCACCGGCGGTTCGGCTGCGGCCATCCACCGCCGAGGCGTCCGCATTCTCTTTACTCGCTGCCAATCGCTTCCCTCTCGCTGCCGCTTGCTGCTGCTTCTTCTTCCTCTTCTTCTTCTTTCTCGTCCGCCTTGGCCGCCTTGGCCGCCGTGTAACACACACACACAGACACACA
>NC_068981.1:162372691-162373184 GCF_001194135.2 Octopus bimaculoides
GCCGCGTGGCACACACAGACACTCCCGTCCGACAGCGCTTTCGATCGCAAACTCGCTTTCGATTGAAACCTGAGGTTCGCCGGCGGAAACACGCAGGCAGACCCGTCTATCCGCCGCTCTCGATCGGCTCAGCGAGTACGCGGTGGCGACCGGCACACGGTCTCGCTCGATGCAATCGGTTCCCGGTTTGTTGTGTTGGTGCGCGTCTCTTCAGAGTAAAAAGAAAGAAACAAATCAACCCTAGTACTGATTTTTTTTTTCTGAGCCTAATGTTTATTCCACCAATCTTGTTTTGCTGAACTGCTAAGGTACAGGGAATGTAAACAAACCAACACTAGCTGCCAACCCATGGTGGGAGACAAACAGAAACACACGCACACACACGAACATACACATACACACGCATATACATGCACAATACACACACATGCACATATACAAACACACACAAACACACACATATACACGCATATACATACACACATACTCACAC
>NC_068981.1:162373798-162374204 GCF_001194135.2 Octopus bimaculoides
CGATCTTCATGCACACACACAAACACACACATATACACGCATATACATACACACATACTCACACATACATACATACATACATACAATAATCTCCAATGGGCTTCTTTCAGTTTTCATCTACCAAATCCTCTCAGAAGGCTTTGGTTGACCCAAGCAATAGAATGTTCACAGTAGGACAAAACTCAAAACCACGTAGTTGGGAAATAAACTTCTTATCACACAATCATAACTACACCTATTGTATAATTTGAATATACATATATATATATATATATATATATATATATTAAATATAAGGATAAAATCTATATAAGAATTTATCAAATAGTCAGCGTGAAAGACCAATTAAGGGAAAAATTTATACAAAATATATAATTAATTTATTCCCTTTTGAATAATACATTTA
>NC_068981.1:162374563-162378417 GCF_001194135.2 Octopus bimaculoides
TAAGTAAGTCTGTGTGTGTGTCTTTGTGTTTGTGTTTGTCCTCCTCCACTGCTTGAGAACCAGTGTTAATGTGTTTACATCCCCATAACTTAATCGTTTGGCAGAATGGGCCTGATAGAATAAGTACCAGGCATAAAAATAAGTCCTGAGGTCGATTTGTTCAACTAAAACCCTTCAAAGTAGTGCCCCAGAATGGCCACAATCAAATGACTGAATCAAGTAAAAAAAATAAAAGGTAAAAGATAAAAAAAAAACATATATTCAAATTATGCAATAAAAGCAACTCAAGATGAACATGTTTATTTATATAATATACTTGATATAGATATATCATTGAAAAGTCAGAGACTGCAGTGGTCGTCTTAGAAAAGATCCTTTTATAAACATGTTCTGTTAAAAGCACAATATACTTCAGAGCTAGACAAAACAAAATCATCCTGGAAGCAACCTCAATAGAGCCAGACGTGCATTTCACCGTTTTTGCAGCTTGTCAGTGTCACACATTCAAGTCAGATCTGACACAAAGTTGTCTTAATCAGTTTAAAGTATACAAAATCAGTGATTAAACCATTCACTGGTCTTACAAAGAGGCCAGTGTTAAGTATGTCATATACAGAAACATTTTAATCTCAAGCAACTTCTGTTGCATAATTTGAGTTTTATTCAGCCGAGTATCTTTGTATGTTCAGCAAATTGTTTATTTACTGTCTCTGTATACCTCAGACTGGTCAAGACTACTTCATGCCAGAAGTGACTCAAGTGCATTGCATTGGAAAACCACAACTACAGTGAAATGTGCATCTGTCATTCTTGCAGTCACATCTGGAAGGATTTCATTTCACCTAGCTCAGGAATTTATTGCAATTTGAATACACTACATCTATAATGCAATCTTGTCTCAGGCGACTACTGCAACCTCTGACTTTCCAATGATCTACAAACATTAAGCCATGTGTGTATACACATATATTTGTAATTGCTTATTTTTATACACTCACTATTTCTCTGTCTGTCTATCTATCTATCTATCTAACTAACTAACTTTCTCACTTTCCCTGATAAAGAACTAATGCTTGAAATGTTAAGACACTGGCTTCCAACTTGTAAGCTTTAAACATATTCCATATTTGTCAGACTATGATCTTCTTGTGTTACTCATTTTCTGTTTATTATCTTTACAGTATATAATCATATGTAAGCATGTTATATATATATATATATATATATATATATGAGATGCACACGTGGATATACATACTTGTGCATATACTTATATGTATGTAGACATGTATATGTATACCTATCTATCTGTCTACCTTACAATCTTGAGCCAAATACCCCAACCACCTAGCCACACAAACACCTTCACAGAGTTAACTGGGAACTAAACAACACAACTCATCACAGACCGCCATTATACAGAACACAGTTCTTTAGAAATATATGAAATACATCAATATGTATAAATACATTCTTCAACTCGTCATTTTGTCCAACACAATTTGTTTTTCTTATTCCACCAACAAACAGTGAACATTTGCTTTGTTCTTCCTTTTTCGAACTGGTTTCTGTTTTCAATGCATGTTGGTAAGTATTTATGGAAAATAAATACATTAAAATTAATTCAGCTAATAAAAAATACTGTCACTGAGAAAAAAAATAATCACTTTTATTCAAACAAATATACTTATAATACAGAATATTTCCAGAATGGCAATGATGAGTGTACATATAGATGAAATAATACAAGACTTTATCTATGTCATAGCTGTTAAAATACCAAACTACAGTCAAAATAACTAAATGTCTGAAATGTGTATATGTCAAAGTGTCTGGGAATAGCTTCTGTTAATTATATAATAGTTAATTATATCATAATTATATATTAGGTTTTAGCTGATTAACCTCATATTTAAAGATGAAAATACAATTTTATTGATTTGATATCAGTTTCCATTTGGCATCTGGTGTTCTGTTTCTGGATGTGTATATCATACTGGAATGGATTCCTTTGTAATTCCTTGTGGAATATGAAATGTAATAACGACGTGCTTTATTTATATAAAGACCCACATCTCACTGTTCATCAATATTTCCAACATCTTCCATTCAATCTTATAATTAGAAATCTACAGACAATGCATAAAGAAAAAAGGATAAAGTTCCTTCTCGAGTTATATAGACTCACAGGACCAGATTCCCAGTTTCCATGGCATGTATATTCCTCACCATTTTTGCCAGTTGAGTGGACCAAAGCAATCTGAAATGAAGTGTTTTGGTCAAGAACACAATGCATCACCTGGTCCAGGAATCAAAACCACAATCTTACACAGTTCTATATCTAAGAGATGAGGAATTATGTACATTATTTACGTATTGGTTAAGAGTACGGGCATATGGAATTGTGGTTAAGAGTGCAGGCTACTAGCCCCAAGATTCCGAGTGCGATTCCAAGCAGTGACCTGAATAATAATAATAATAATAATAATAATAATAATAATAACAACAACAACATCAAAAAATACCTTAGGAATGAGAACCCAGGTTTGAAATTTCCCCAAGATACCTGATGAAGGCTGGAGGGTATATCAGCCGAAATGTGTTAACAACAAACAAGATGGGGACAAATATCTGTCAAATGTAAATAATGTACACTATCTTACAATCATGAGTTCAAAGCCCTAACCACTAAGCCACATGCCTCCACACAGACCATACATCTTATGTAAGAAATATCAGTATTTTAAGGAACTAAGATGGTGAGCTGGCAGGACTGTTATAGCATGCTGGACAAAAGGCTCAGTGGCATTTTGCCCATTTTTATGTTCTGAGTTCAAATTCCACCAAGGTTAACTTTGCCTTTTATCCTTTTAGGATCAATAAAATAAGTACCAGTTGAGCACTTGAATTGATGTAATCGACTTACCCCGCTCCCTCAAACTTGTTGGCCTTGTGCCAACATTTAAAACCTGTATTTTAAGGAATTAAGTTTCTATGAAAATAGCCACAAGGTTAGCTGTCTAAATCACAAACTTAGGCTTCTCATAATGTACAGTCACAGAAATGGGGATAACTTATAATAATCATTATCAATCAATACTCAGTCTTAATACAATCCAGTGAATCCACTACCACTGGTCTATGTCCTGCCTGCTGTGTTTATATGATCACCATAGCAACATCTCTGACAAACTGAAAGTATTTAAGCAGATTCTAACAGGCTTTAACCATTCCTCATTTGGTATAATTACACAATCATAATATACAGCTATGATATCATCCCGGTTTTTCTACTGATGCAATTTAAACAAGATGTCAACATGAATATCTCTCATCACATTTACTATCTAAAAGGATCATAACCTTATTTTAGCAGCTAGTTGTTCATCAACTGATATTCTAAATTACAATAATAAACAGCAAGAAAGAACTCTGGAGGGATTCATTTTATGTCAAAAATTGCTGGTAGGAAACTTTCTAGTAATATTATCTTCAAATTTTGGCACAAGGCCAGCAATTTCAGGGGAGGGAGTAAGTTGATTAAATCGCCCCCCAGTGCTCAACTGGTATTTATTTAATCAACCCTGAAAGGATGAAAGGCAAGGCTGATCTCAGAGGAATTAAAATTTGGAATGTAAAGGCGTAAGAGTGGCTGTGTGGTAAGTAGCTTGTTTACCAACCACATGGTTCTGGGTTCAGTCCCACTGCGTGGCATCTTGGGCAAGTGTCTGCTACTATAGCCTCGGGCCGACCAAAGTCATGTGAGTGGATTTGGTAGATGGAAACTGAAAGAAGCCTGTCGTATATATGTATGTATATATATATATGTGTGTGTCTGTGTTTGCCCCCCCCCC
>NC_068981.1:162378427-162382367 GCF_001194135.2 Octopus bimaculoides
CACTTGACAACCGATGCTGGTGTGTTTACGTCCTTGTAACTTAGCGGTTCGGCAAAATAGACCGATAGAATAAGTACTAGGTTTACAAAAAATAAGTCCTGGGGTCGATTTGCTCGACTAAAGGCGGTGCTCCAACATGGCCACAGTCAAAAGACTGAAACAAGTAAAAGAGTAAAAGAGAGTATGGATGAAATGCTGCAAACATTTTGCCCAGCATGCTAACAATTCTGCCAGATTGCCACCTAACTACCACCCTTAATAATCCTTTTTGTTATAGACACAAGGTCTGAAATTTCATGGGAGAGGTCAAGTTGGTTACATCGACTCCTGTACTTTACTGGTATTTATCTTATCGACCCCGAAAGGATGAAAGGCAAAATCAACCTCAGAGGAATTTGAACCTAGAACGTTAAGATAGACAAAATGTTGTTAGGCATTTTGCCTGGCATGCTAACAGTTCTACCCCCTTAAATTTTCAAGTTATGTTGCAGTCTTTAAGAATAACTGCAAAGGTTCAGTTATCAAGGCCCATTGTTGAGTTCCTCCAATTTGCTAGGTTTATTTATGCTGCTATCTGATAACAAATCCACAGAATTGTCATACAAACAGAGTGAAACCAGTACAAAACAATCATGTCTGTTTTGTTTCTACTAGAATTATTTTCAAGAGATTAAATTCTGAAGATTGTAGTTCAATAATGTTATTCTGATAACATTATTGATAACATTAATCAATAGCTGTACAGAAAAGCCATCACAAGGAAATCTTATTTTTGCAGGAATTTTTGTGTATTTATCCCTCATTACATCAGGAAAATCTTATATACAGCCAAAAATATATCTAACATATGATTACAATTTCACATTTCTTTGAAAAAGAGTGAAAAAAGGAGGTTTTATTTGTATATTTATTTATAGTTTAGTTTTTTTATTTCCTTTATCTTTTATCCTTTATTTGTTGCAGTCCATTAGATTGCGGCCATGCTGGAGCACTGCCTCAAGGAATTTTTAGTCAAACTTATCAGCTCCAGTATTTATTTCCTTTTTAAGACTGGCACTTATTCTGTCAGTCTCCTTTGCCAAACCACTAAGTTACAGGGGTGTAAACACAACACCAGTTATCAAGCAGTGGTGGGGACAAATGCAGACATAAAGAGATACACACACACACACACACACATATACATACACACGTGTGGAGGGGAGGTATGTGGCTTAGTGATTAGGGTGTTGGACTCATGATCATAAGATTGTGGTTTTGATTCCTGGACAAGGCAATGTGTTGTGTTCTTGAGCAAAACACTTCACTTCACATTGCTCCAGTCCACCAAGCTGGCAAAAATGTCCAGGCGAGAAATATATACCACACAGAAACAGCAAAAATCGGCCCTTATGCCTCGAGAAGGTAACTTCACCTTTACCTTTGTGTGTGTGTGTGTGTGTGTGTGTGTGTGTGTGTCTTCTGATTTAGACATTGTGAAAATGTCTGGCCTTGAGGGAAACATTACCTTACTTGGAGACAGGTGATGGTTGATAACAGCAGGAGGGGCATCCAGCCATTAAAAAAAAAATCTGCCTCAATAAACTCTGTCCAACCCATACAACCATGGAAAAGTGGACATTAAAACAATAAGGAGGAGGTGGGCTTGGTTCAACTGAAGCTCATGAAAGAATACACTTGCCCGAGGGACTGAACTCAAAAACACCACACACTTAGAAAATGAACTTCTTAACCACACAGCCATGCCTGTACATCACTAAAAAAATGACAATATATGTTAAGCGGATTCAAACCCACTGGCTGTGTGTCTTCAGTTCCATAACTTTTCCAACACACAACCATTTATCATAGCTTACTTAATAATGGCATATTATATGCAAATTGATATTAATTTGTCTTGTAATTAGAGAAAAAATCAATAATTTGTATGTTTTATACTCATTGTCCATATAAGACCACTTATAAAAATATTTCAAACAATTTCCTGTCTTTTTTGTTCAACAAATCAGTGTTATTTTCTTAATGGTTTGAATTTTTTTTCTTTTATGTATGTATGTCTATATATGCATGCAAACGTGTGCTTTGTGTATATATGTTATGTATGTGTATGCTTATATGAGTATGAGTGTGTAAGTGTATATGCATAAGTGTGTGTGTGTGTGTGTGTGTGTGTGTGTGTGTATATCTATATATATATATATATATATTGGCGTTAGGAAGGGCATCCAGCTGTAGAAACTCTGCCAAATTTAGATTGGAGCCTGGTGTTGCCATCCGGTTTCACCAGTCCTCAGTCAAGTCGTCCAACCCATGCTAGCATGGAAAGCAGACGTTAAACGATGATGATGATGATGATGATATATATATATGTATGTATGTATGTATCAGTAAATATGTATACGTGTATAAGTGAGTATATATGTGTATAAATGTACAAGTATATGTATTATGTGTATATAAGTGAGTGTGTGTTGATGTGTGGGTGCCTGTGTGTGTACGTGGATGTGGATGTTTATGTGTGTGTATGTGTGTGTGTGTGCATGCTCATGTTTGTGCATGTGTGTGTGTGTGTGTGTGCGTGCTCATATGTGGGCATGTGTGAATGTGTGTGTGTGTGTGTGTAGGTGTAAGGGGGAGAAATGGAGAAATGTCTGGTGTGTAAAAGAAAACAATGAGAGATATAGAAAGGAAGTGAGTAACCGATGTTGGTGTGTTTACGTGCCTGTAACTTAGCAGTTCAGCAAATGAGACCAATAGAATAAGTACTAGGCTTACAAAGAATAAGTTCTGGTGGTCAATCTGTTCAATTAAAGATGGTGCTCCAGCATGGCCACAGTCAAATACTGAAACAAATAAGAAAATAAGAGAATAAGAGAATATGTATGCAAGAAAGAGAGAGTGAGAGGAAGAGAGAGAGAGAAAGAGTGAGAAAGAGAGAGAGAGAAAGAGTGAGAAAGAGAGAGAGAGAGAGAAAGAGAGGGACATATGGAGGAAGAGAAGGTGTATGTATAAGAGAAAGATACAGGGAGAGAGAATGGAGAGAGGAAGTATGTGTATGTGAGAAAGAGATAGAGGGAGAATGAAGTGTGTATGTGAGAGGGAGAGGAAGAAAGGGATAGATGCATGTGTGTGTGTATGTGTGTGTGTTGTGTGAGTAGTGTGTGAGTGAGAGAGAGTGTGTATGTTTGTGTGTGAGACAGAGGAAGAAAGAAATAGAGTGAAGAGTGTATATGTATGTGAGGAAGAGAGAGAGACAGACAGCAACACATCTGTGTGTGTGTGTGTGTGTGTGTGTGTGGATCCGTCTGTTTATGTCTGAGTTGTTCTTTGCTCTCCACCCCTCCACTATAGCATTTCTGTAAAATAAAAAAAAAAGGAAAACAACATAATTATGAAAGAACTTTTACCCTAACCCACCCAACAAAATAATAATTAAAATAATTTTCAAAAAAAAAAATTTTCAAATGAAGCCTGGCAAACTTATCCTATTGTACCAAAATACCAAAATCTGAAGAGTTTGCAGACACAACTGCTAGGGATAAAGAAATATTCTCAGATTTTTATTTTACTAGTAGTGCACAATCTATAAATAAATATCCCAGCATTTTGCACTGAGACAAATAATAAGTGTGGAAACACATTAAGCAAACAAATAAGTAAATAATCGAACAGAATGATTAAACATGAAATTATTTGCTAAAAGTGCCAGAAGTAAAATAACAAATATAATATTGAAGAATATTTGTTTTAATTTTTATTTGGTTGTTCAAAGATTTGCATGAACATACATATACATATATACCACAAATTTCTCATATATAAATATATATCATATATATGTGTATATATATATATATATATAAGTATATCATATATATATATATATATATAAGTATATCATATATATATATATATATATAAGTATATCATATATATATAT
>NC_068981.1:162382618-162408359 GCF_001194135.2 Octopus bimaculoides
TATATATATATATATATATATATATATATATATATATATATATATAAGTATATCATATATATATATATAGTTTTGACTGCATGGATTGAATAAACTAGATTATTTTATCAAACGCACATCCATATATCTATGGCTTGCTTCCATTCTTTCACTCACCTTGCTGTATATGCATGTGTATGTGTTTACTTACACACACACACACACACACACACACACACACACACATATGTATATTCATATGAGGTGATATCAAAAGGTTCCTGGACTAATTGTATTTAATAAAAAATGACTTATTTACCTAAATTTCAATACCATCTCCTTTGAAATAGTCACCTTGCACAGCAATACACCAGTCCCAGCGTTTCTGCCACTTTCAGAATTTGACCTGGAAGTTGTTTTCGAGGACTTTCTGCAATTCTCTCTGGATCTTGACAATGGTGTTAAAACAGTGACCTTTGAGCAGTATTTTCATCTTGGGAAAGAGGTAGAAGTTCACAGATGTTAAATCTGGTGAAAAGAGTGGGCACAGAAGCAATACCATGTTGTTTTAGGCAAGAAACTTACAAGTGAAGAGAGTTTAGTGTAGAATCCGGTTGCCTTGGCTAACTGTTCTTCCTCAAATGCTCCAAAATGTCACAGTACAACTCTTGATTGATGGTCTGGCCTTGGGGGATGAATTTTCAATGCACAATAACACATTTCTGGGACTGGCACTCACGGCAAATCTTCCAGATCACTCATCACCTTCTAGGAACATTCTTCCACTTTTGAAGAGCCTGTGCTACTCGAAACATTGCATGCAACCCACTGCCTCATTGCTGTAAGCTTGCTGAAGCATGCTCAATGTCTTTCTAGCAGACTTCCCAAGTTTAACACAAAATTTTATGTTGGCTTTTTGTTCCAGCTTCCTGTGCATGACAAAAATCACAAACTACAGCATACACGTGGTCACTCAACACAAATTTCACACCCTGTGAAGTCAACAAAGCAATGTCACTCAACACACTATCTCACAAAGGCCACAGTTAGCTCTCACTGTGCACTGCTATCTGTTGGCATGCTACAGAACCAGTCTGGGAGCCTCTTGATACCACCTCATATGCGACTTGAAGAAAGTTTGGTCAGTATTTGTTAATCTAAAGACCATCTAGAAACTTTCTCATTTGTTCTCATTCACTCCATAGACTGATGGCTTTAATATTTTGGTAATTAAACTTTTGCCAATCAGGAAAATGCCATGGATCTGTTATGGAGGTTACCATGGATCAATCATGACTTGATAATGTGGAAAGAAAAGGTTTTATTAAAAATGATTCTAAAATTAATCAATGTCTTTCAAATCAATTTCCAGCTCTACCCAATTACTACCATCCTTTATTCCCTCTCCTTTCGTCTCCATGCATAAAGTTACTCCCCTCAATGCTTTTGCAAGCTGCATGGTAACCTCACTAGTACTGGTGACATAAAAAGGAAGGGCATCCAACTGCAGAAACCATATCAAAGCAGATACTGGAACACATTGCAATCATTGTGCCCATCGGATCCAGCACAGAACATGGACATTAAATGATGATGATGGTGATGATGATGATGATGATGATGATGACGATGACAATGATGATGATGACAATGATGATGATTCATCGTCTTCTTCATCTTCATCATCATCATCATTTAACACCTGCTTTCCATGCAAACATGGGTTGGATGGTTTGACAGGAGCTGGCAAACCAGAGGGTTGCACCAGACTCCAATCGTCTGTTTTGGCAAGGTTTCTATGGTTGGCTGCCCCTCCTAATGCCAAACCACTTTACAAAGTGCACAGGGTGGATTTTTATGTGACACCAACATAAATGCTTTTTACATGTTGCAGGCACAAGGTGCATTTTTTACATGACACTAGCACAGGTGCTCTTTACATGATGCTGACATGGGTCCTCTTTGTGTAGTGCCAGCAGAGGAGCTTCTAATGTGTCACTAATATAGGTAGTTTTTACATGGCACTGGTAAATGAATATTCTTAAAGCTTCTCAAATGAGTATTCTTAGACCTTTGCTTGTTTCTGTTTTTGCATTTTTCCATCTATTTTCAGTACAAACTTGAACAAGATGTTTTGTCCTTACTTTTGTCTTTACTATTTTATGCAAATTTGCAGATAGTTGGAATTGAGAGGTTGTACAAGTTAAATAACCTTTTTATTCTTGATTAGTCAACCTTAAAGTCAACTACATAGTTAAAAGTTCTCTGAGGACCTTGAATTTCTTAAGGGTGTATGAGTGATGTAAATTGCAGTATTCCAGAAGAAAATATCGGTTTCACATTTTGGCACAAGACCAGTATTTTCGTGGGGTGGGGTAAGTCAATTACATCAACCCCAGTGCTCAAATGGTACTTACTTTATTGACCTCAAAAGAAGGAAATGCAAAGTCAACCTCAGCAGGATTTGAACTCAGAATGTAAAGACAGACAAAATGCCACAAAGCATTTTGCCTAGTATGCTAATGATTCTACCAGCTCACTACATTATTCCAGAGGAAAATATTCTCTTCTACTCTTGGCACAAGGCCCAAAATTTCGGAGGAGGAGGCTAGTCGATTAGATCGTTCACAGTACGCAACTGGTACTTAATTTATCAACCCCAAAAGGATGAAAAGCAAAGTCGACCTCAGCAGAATTTGAACTCAGAATGTAACAGCAGATGAAATACTGCTAAGTATTTTGCCCAGCATGCTAACGTTTCTTATTTCTTTATTGCCCACAAGGGGCTAAACATAGAGGGGACAAACAAGGACAGACAAAGGAATTAAGTCGATTACATAGACCTCAGTGCGTAACTGGTACTTAATTTATTGACCCCCCGAAAGGATGAAAGTCGACCTCAGCGGAATTTGAACTCAGAACGTAATGGCAGACAAAATACCGCTAGGCATTTTGCCCAGCATGCTAATGTTTCTGCCAGCTCACCACCTTCCCAAAGAAAAATATTGAGATTCCATTGGGGAAAGTGTCTTGCAGTTGAAAATTTCTTTGTCTTTGTTTACACTGTTTTGGCTAGATATATTATTATTACTTATTTTTGGTTTAATGTAGATATTAAGGATGTTGATCTTGAATTAATGTAAGGCTATTAATATTATGCCATAAATTGTATTTTATACACGATTATTTTTTTTCTTGTTATCAGATGTGGTAGGGAAATCAGGTTAGTGAACTGTTGAAGGGGAATAAATAGGTTAAGGCTATTCTATATAAAGGTTGTAGCTATTTGAAATTGTAACTGATTATTCATTAGTCTGACACTTTAGCTGTAAAGTAATTGTGTTTTAAGAGACATATTCTATTATAGCAATGATTATAGATGAAAAAAAAAAAAATGAAGGGTAATGGATAGTAGAATTAGTAGAAGCTCAGACTAAATATCTTGTGGTATTTTAGTTAAATCACATCTTTTTCTGAGTTTAGATCCCAGCAAAGAAACCTTTTATCAGTTGCATATAAAAATGTGTTAGGTACATATTGAGCATCTTGGAGAATTGTCAGCAGTCTAGAGTAAAAGGGAGAAGCTAAAGGTAGTAAACAGTGAGTAAATTTGATTAGAACCTACAGAGAAAGAACTGAAGATGAACTTCTAGATATTTGCAATGATGTTTTAGCTATTTTGGATAACAAACTTTTAACTAATGCTTCAACTGAAGAATCCAGAGTGTTTTATTACAAAATGAAAGGTGATTACCATCGCTACTTGGCAGAATTTGCCACTGGGGAGGACAGTAAGGATGTTGCTAACAATAGTATAATTGCCTACAAATCGGCAAGTGAACATGCTATAAAGGACCTACTTTTCATCCACATGATACAATTAGACTTGGCACTCAATTTCTTTGTCTTCTATTATCAGATCTTCAGTACACCTGGTCCTGCTTTTCAACTGGCCAAGTCTGCATTTGATAAGGCAACTGCTGAGCTGGATACACTGAGTAAAGAGAGCTACAAAGACTCCACCCTTATAATGCAGCTACTGAGAGACAACCAACCTGCAGTCATTCTGCCTTTCAGCCATATAAGTTGTAGAATGGTGTCAATAATAAAGTACAAACCAAATACTGTGGTTGTTTTAATTGACCACAGGTCCCCTTTGTGATATTCGTGAATACATACTTGTACTAAATGCAGTTATTTCCATCATTTACTGATAAAGAAAAAAAGAAGCTCTGCATTAGGAATTGGTAAAATACCTGACCAAAAATAAAGAAAAACATGTGTAGTGGTACGAAATTATGACCGCCATTAAGGAAGTACAATCTATGCATGCACAAGGGACTTGCCTTCCCGGAAGCCCCTCGAGTGCGCATGCGTAGTAAAACCAGTACTTAAAGGGCTTCTTTCATTTTCTAACCCTCTTTAGCGCGATGCCTTCGATGTAACAACAACTTGCTCCTCTCAGATGCCTCAATGAAGCTTTTAACCTTCCAATGTTGATTACAAGTTAACCAGCGGCTGCCAGGCTGAATAACACAGGATTTGTAATACCAAGCATCACCAAAAAATAAAACTTATTTTTATTATATTGTTAATTGTTCTACTATTTCTTAATATATAATTTTGTTGAAAGGTGATAGAGAGAGACTAATGTCTCTATTGCAACTATCAACCTTTTACACGTGCAGTATTCATTTCCATCATTTTACATTCTAATTTCAAATTCTGCTAGAGTAGACTTTACCTTTTAATCTTCTCAGGCCAGTGGTGAAGAAAATAAAGGACCAGTAAAATACTAGGGCTATGGATTTAATTGACTGTTCTTCTCCCTGTCCTATACTTTGTTAGCCTATAGCTGTCATCATCATCATTTTAATGCCAGCTTTTTCCTGTGTGCATGAGTCAGATGGAATTCATTGAGGCAGATTTTCCACAGCCAAATACTGACTTCAGCTCAGAGTCCATTTGTACTATTTGTTTTTTTTTGCATATAATACCATCATTGCTATTTGCATCCTCTGCAATGGTGTTCACAATGCATTTGAATACACATCCACAATAATTCTTCAGGGGAATACATTTTTTACATTGTGTTAACACTGAGTCTGCCAAGCAAACAAATGGTGTAAACTGTTTCTTGTGTTTAGCATAAACTGGAAAGATTCAGAATAACAAGAATCAAGCAACAATAAAACAAAACAATAAACTTTTGAGAATTAATTTAAATTAGGGAAGAGAATAATTTCAGCTAAAAAGTCAACACATTTTACATTTTCTGTTTAAGAATTTTCTTTCATTGAATATTTTTAATCAAAAGCTTCAGTGATTCATTCTGTCCAGTTGTATGCCATAATGTTTGACAATACATATATATATCATCATCATCATCATCATCCTTTAATGCTTGTTGTCCATGCTGGCATGGGTTGGATAGTTTGACCAGCTGGAAGGCTGCACCAGACTCCAGTCTGATTTGGCATGGTTTTTTTATGACTGGATGCCCTTCCTAATGCCAACTAGTCTGAGAGTGTAATAGGTTCTTTTATATGTCACTGGCATGGGTGCCATTTGCATGACACCGGTATCTGCCATGACTGTGATTTTGCTTGGCTTGATGGGTCTTCTTCTCAAGCACAACATAATGCCAAAGTCATTGCTTCCGTGAGGCCCAACACTATATAAATATAGATAAAGATATATGTATGTATGTATATGTTGTCATGCTAGTACCACAATAAAAGCACTGGTGTTGGTGCCACATAAAAATGCACCCAGTACACTCTGTGGAGTGGTTGGAATTAGGAAGGGCATCCAGCTATAGAAACCATGCCAGAAAATACAATAGAGTTTGGTGCAGCCCCTGGCCTTACCAGCACCAGCCAATTGTTCAATCTATGCTAGCATGGAAATGGATGTTAAATGATGATATAGTGTGTGTGTGTGTGTGTGTGTGTGTGCATGTGTGTGTACGTCCACACGTGTGTGCGTGCATGCACATATACATGTGTGCGTATGATTATACCTCACTTGCTTTATGCCTTAAAAGCCATATAGAGTAAAAAAATCCCTCAAGTGAAAATCTAATAAAATTTAGTGATGGGAAGAGCATCCCTCTTCAATAACATATCAGTTTTACCATGCAGACATTACAAAATAGACATAAAATAAACACTTAAACAAATATGTTGTACATGCACACACACACACACACACATATATATACACACACACATATACACACATACACACATATATATATATACAGGGTGTGATGGGTAAATTATCGCCATTTTATATTTTTAATTTCATACATGCATGTTGTATGTTTAGGATTTTGTCAACTACACAGTATAGTAGGGTCAGTTGGGCACCATCTGTGAGAAAAACAGCACCATGATGCAATTCACACTGCCAGAAATTTGGCAACGTCATGCTGCACTGCTTGACGTTCAAGCTGGAAGCTCCAATACAAACATTACAGAGTGTTTGTGTCTCAATCTGAGGACAAGTACCAAAAGTGATAAAACTCAGACATCCAGTCAACATCATGGTGTTTGGAGTGATCACTAGTGATGACAACATTATCCCTCCATTCACCTTCCCACATGGAGACCTACATCAAGTGCCTGGAGGCAGTAGTGCTGCCCTGGGTGAAGAGGGTGGTTGCTGGAACACCTTATGTCTAGCAACAGGACTCTGCACCATGCAACATAAGCAGAAGAATCCAGTCATGGCTGTCAGACAATTTCTGCAACCACATCACCCCTAACATCTAGCTACCTAACTCCCCAGACTGCAACCTCCTTGATTATTATGTGTGGGGTGCAGTTGAGTGAGAGACCAACAAAACTCTTAGCAACACTAAAGATGAACTGAAGGCAAGGATTATGGCCACATTCACCAACTGAAACAAAGAGACCATCCAGAAGAGTTGTAGGAGATTCTGAAGTCGTCTGGAGGCTGTGGTCGAAGCCAGTGGCGATTTTATTAAATAAATCTACTCTTTAGTATTTCAAATTATTTTTATGTAATTTTGGTAAATATATCTGTTAAAATGAGATGTCAGTGTTATTTTCATTTTTGTGTAATTTAGTCGACATTTTATTCATTACACCCTGTATATATGCTGATATATCACTTTACCTCATTAAAACTAAGATATTGACACTTTCATGATAGATCTTTCCTAGTCCAGGATTTGTTGTATCTGGAAAAACAAATTGCATTAGTTTCCTGTTTCCAGGTCAAGAGCATCATGGTGACTTTGAATGATTACCCGAAGGTAACCAAACAATGCTTTGTAAATCAACAGTGTTAGTGTTTACAGAGAAAACTGAAAGTCTTGTTGTCTGTAAGCAAATTGAAATAGCATGCACAGTGCACAAATTCTTCAATATTCTTGTAGGTAATCCATCATGTTAGCACAAGTATGTGCTGCTATGAATCTAGTATCTATTTATCTATATCGATACATATGTGCATGTGCGTGTGCACACATACATACATACATACATACACACACACACATACAGATGACAGACAGACAGACGGATAGATAGGTACGTACGTACATACATACATACAAATATACATACATATTAACTGACCAGTTGGAAGACAGATATGCATCTGCCACTAAGTCTAATGAACCATCTATAAGGCCTAATGCTTTATGGATGTGAAGCCATTGGTCACTCTATGACCGGACATATATTTAACTACTTGTAAATACATTACTGTTCTATTCTTTAGAGTATTCTTCTTTTTTGGATATATGATCCACTGATTATATATCTGGCTACCTCACATTATATAAAGGTGGGTGAGGGTAGTTGAGAAGGAGATAACGATGGTAGCGTTGGGGTGCCAATATTACATATACAGTAGTACTTCAGTTTTCAAACAACTGTGATCATGAATAAATTGAGCTTTGTCTCCTGGCTTTCTCATATTCATTTAATACAGCAGTACCTCAATTTACGAATGCCTCTGATCACAAATAAATCATGCTTTATATATATATATATAAATATATATATATATATATATATAAAATATATTTGTAATCTATATATTTTTATTATATATTTATTCTTATTCTTCTTTTTCTATTTAATATGACTTTCAATATGTATTTTTAACTTTGACCCATTAATAACAATAACAATACGATAAATAGCCTGAGGACGCACTGGTGGATTTATGTATTAGATATAGCCTTGATACACACCCTACCAGTGCAGAAACACATGTAGCATTGATTAGAAATACCTTCTTTCCCCACAGATTAATAACAGGTAAGTTATATATATTTTTTCAACTAATTTTATTGTTTTTTATAGTAGGTTTTTTAACTGCTTATATTATTTTATTAGATATAATTTTTTATGTGTATTCCATACAATAAGGTTATCCTGAAATAGGAGTTGCAGCTCTATTGGTAAAATCCCAAATTTGTAATAATATTAAATAAATATATATATAAGGTGCGATTTATTCATAATCAGAGTTGTTTGAAAACTGAGATACTACTATAGTTGTAAGATGACGAGCTGGCAGAATTGTTAACCACACCAGCAAAAATGCTTCATAGCATTTCTTCCAACTTTATGTTCTGAGTTCAAATACCACCAGGGTTGACTTTACCTTTTGTTCTTTCAGAGTCAATAAAATAAGTACCAGTTGAACACCAGGGTCAATGTAATCAGCTTATCCCTTTTCCTGAAATTTCTGGCCTTGTGCTGTATATTTGAAATCAATACTACATATAATTTATTTGGTAACTAATGTTTTACTAAAGACATTTTCAATTACATCTAAAATTCTATTTATTTGTATATTTGTTTTGCGTCATAACTATATATTTAAATAAACATTTTCAGAGTGTCTTTTGGTTACATATTTGTGACTGCACTGGACCATGCAGCGATATATTTGTTTATTTTGATGACTGAAATTCAATACTATTTACAGATGTATATGTAAATTTGAGTTTATTATGTGACTTTGATAACTTTTGGTTTTTTTTCAAAATTTAACAATCATAATACTTGTTTGACTCATAGTTTGTTGTAAAATCTTTACAAAAAAATAGAACAATTTCGAAATACAGCTGACTATGGTTTCAATGCAAAGCAAATACATTTCATTAAATAACTGCTAAAATATTGTGAGTTAGAGTAATAGCTCTAAGTTAAAATCAATAAGTTAAAAGCAAGTGCACACACACACACACATACACATGCACACAAACACACACATACACCAACACATATGCACACGTGTGTGTGTGTGTGTGTATGAATTCACACATACACACAAATTCAATATATTTTCATTTTCAAATGTAAATGTTTTTTCCCAGAGTTCATTATGTTTTCATCAATTTCCTGTTTGCTATTCCAAGAGTTATAGATTTGAATCACATAAATTCTTATGATTGTTGGTTTAAAAACTATTTTCAAAATTAAATGAATAATTATATTTACTTTCATAGTAACACACATTGTTAAAAGTGCAGGAAAATAACAAGTCTATGAGATATCCATGATATACGGTGAAGAATATACTTTGTTTAAACTGCAAGCAGTTTATTTTAGAAGAATAAAGACTAGCAGTTTCTTACACTTGATCGGGAAAAAAAATTGTTCAACAAAGGAAATTTATGCTTCACTGTTGAGATGAGAATAATGTTAAAACTTGTGCAGGTGGCACGTAAAATACACCATTTTGAGCATGGCCGTTGCCAGTACCACCTGACTGGCCTTTGTGCCAGTGGCACGTAAAAACACCCACTACACTCTCTGAGTGGTTGGCATTAGGAAGGGCATCCAGCTGTAGAAACTCTGCCCAATCAGATTGGAGCCTGGTGTAGCGATCTGGTTCGCCAGTCCTCAGTCAAATCGTCCAACCCATGCTAGCATGGAAAGCGGATGTTAAATGATGATGATGATGATGATGATGATTATCCAGACCTGCCTCAAATATTTTCCACAAAACTGAATATTTTATTTTATAGTTAGGCACAGGCATGGCTTTGTGGTAAAAAGCTTGCTTCCTAACCACCTGATTCTAGGTTCACTCCCACTGCAAGACACCTTGGTCAAGTGTCTTCTACTACAGCCTCGGGCTGACTAAAGACTTGCGAGTGGGTTTGGTAGAAGGAAATTAAAAGAAGCCCATTGATAATATATACAGGATGCAGTGAATAAACTGTCATTTAAATTACGCAAAAATGAAAATAACACAGACATCTTATTTTACCAGATATATTTACCAAAATTACATAAAAATATCTTAAAATACTAAAGAGTAAATCTATTTAATAAAATCGCCATTGGCTTCAACCACAGCCTCCAGACAACTTCGGAATTTCCCACAACTGTTTTGAATGGTCTCTTTGTTTGAGTTGGTAAATGCTGCCATAATCCTTGCCATCAGTTCATCTTTGATGTTACAAGGAGTTTTGTTAGTCTCTCACTCAACTGCACTCCACACAATAATTGCAGTCTGGGGAGTTAGGTGGCCAGTTGTTAGGGGTGATGTGGTCACAGAAATTGTCTGATAGCCATGACTTGGTTCTCCTGCTTGTGTTGCATGGTGCAGAGTCCTGTTGCCAGACATAGGGTGTTCCAGTAGCCACCCTCTTTCCCCAGGGCAGCACTACTTCCTCCAGACACTTGATGTAGGTCTCCATATTGAATCTGATTCATGTGGAAAGATGAATGGAGGCATAACGTCACCACCACTAGTGATCACTCCAAACACCATGATGTTAACTGGATGTCTGATTTTTATCACTCTCAGTACATATTTGTATTGGAGCTTCTGGCACTTCTTATTGGAGCTTCTGACTTGAATGCCAAGCAGTACAGCATGTCATTTTCAAATTTCTGGCAGAGTGAACTGTGTCATGGTGCTGTTTTTCTCACAGATGGTGTCCAAATTATGCTACTATAGTGTGTAGTCGACAAAATCAAAAACACAATGTGCCTGCATGAAATTAAAAATATAAAATGGCAACAATTTACTCATTACACCCTGCATGTGCATGTCTTCAAGTCTGTTATTGTCCCCAACCACTACTTAAAAATCTGTGAGGGCTTGTTTACATCCCTGTAACTTGGCAGTTTGACAAAAATAGACTGAGAAAATAAGTACCTGTCTTTAAAAAAGGTTAATTACTGGGGTTGATTCATTTGAATAAATGTTCCTCAAGGCACATTTTTCACTTCACCATATATGCATTTCGTTCACTTCACTATATATGCATTTCTTACAGAGGCACGTGGCTAAGTGGTTAGTGTGTTGGACTCATGGTCATAAGATTGTGGTTTTGATTCCTGGAATGGGCAATTTATTCTTGAGCAAATAATATCCTTGAGCAAAACACATTCTTCACGCTGCTCCAGTCCATTCAGCTGGCAAAATTATGTAATCCTGTGATGGACTGGCATCCCATCCAGGGAGTAATATATACACCAGGGAAACCAAGAAACCAGCCCTACACTCCTTACAGAGTAATGTGGACTAACCATATTCTTTTATTCTGATATTCTTTTATTTGTTTCAGTCATCTGACTGCAGCCACGCTGGAGCACCATCTTTAATGGTTTCAGTTGAACAAATCAACCCCAGGACTTATTTTGAAAGCCTAGTACTTATTGTATCGATCCCTTTTGCCAAACCACTAAGTTAGAGGGACATAAACACACCAACACCAGTTGTCAAACAGCGATAAGGGGCAAACACAAAGACACTGACATAGACATATACATTATCATCATCCTAATTTAACGTCCGTTTGCCATGCTGGCATGGGTTAGACAGTTTGACTGCAGCTGATGAGCTGGAGAGCTGCTCCAGGTTCCAGTCTGATTTGGCATGGTTTCTATAGCTGGATGCCCTTCCTAACACCAAGCACTCCAAGAGTGTAGTGGGTGCTTTTATGTGTCACTAGCACGGGTGCCATTTACATGATACCAGCAATGACCATGACTACAATTCATTTACAAGACACTGGCAGCGACCCTGACAATTAATGGGTGCCATCTGCATGGCACCAGCAATGACTAAAACCAACGACCATGGTTCCCAAGATGCCAATTTACATACTACCATCGACGACCATGACTACAAAGCACAAGTGTCCTTTACATTGCACCAGCATCGACTACAATTCACAGGTACCATTTACATGGTACCATCAATGACCATGACTATGAGGCATGGATATCATTTACATGGCACCAGCAGTGAACAAACACAACTACAAAGCATGGGTGTAATTTACATGGCACCAGCAGCAAACGACCACAATTACGATTCATGGGTGTCATTTACATGACACTGGCACAGCCACAACTACAATTTCACTTGGCCTGATGTGTCTTCTCCCACCCAGCATATCGGCAGAGCTCTCCATGAGACCCATGACAGCCTTCTTTCAGTTTCTGTCTACCAAATCCACTCACAAGGCTTTGGTTGTCCCAAGGCTATAGTAGAAGACACTTGCCCAAGGTGCCATGCAGTGAGATTGAGCCAGGAACCAAGTGGTTGGGAAGCAAGCCTCTTACCGCTCAACCACGCCTGCACCTATTTTCATTTATTGACGCAGGAGTGGCTGTGTGGTAAGTAGCTTGCTTACCAACCACATGTTTCCGGGTTCAGTCCCACTGCATGGCACCTTGGGCAAGTGTCTTCTACTATAGCCTCGGGACGACCAAAGCATTGTGAGTGGATTTGGTAGACGGAAACTGAAAGAAGCCCGTCGTATATATGTATATGTATATATATGTGTGTGTGTTTGTATGTCTGTGTTTGTCCCCCCAACATCGCTTGACAACCGATGCTAGTGTGTTTATGTCCCTGTAATTTAGCAGTTCGGCAAAAGAGACCGATAGAATAAGTACTAGGCTTACAAAGAATAAGTCCTGGGGTTGATTTGCTCGACTAAAGGTGATGCTTTAGTATGGCCGTAGTCAAATGACTGAAACAAGTAAAAGAATAAAAGAATATACATGGAATATTTCAGTAATAGAATGTCAACTCTTTTTGTTCTTAAATGTCACTGGAGTAGTTTTTTGCTGTGACTTTTGAGAGCAGTGAAAGCACCCTCTGGTTTCAATGTCAGTGTTATATAATGGACTGGGCTGCTATCTCATTTCGTATTGTCCTACTACTTTTATGATGGTTGTTATTTATTTATGGTGAGTATTTAATATTTCCCTGATAGCAATTTTATTTCAGTGTCTTGTTATGGTGCAACATAGACCAGTTAAAAGTGAATCTTCTGATAAAGAGCTTATTGATTTTTTAGAAGGACTTGTTGCTGATTAGGAGTACATTTTGCATGGTGTTAGATGGGTTCATCTGGATATAAGATGAGATGCAGCTCGTATGTTACTCAGATTAGCTTACGTGTCAAGTAAGTTTATTGCTGTAAGATTGTAAGATTGTAAGAACTTCCTTCTCTCTTACAAACACTTACCAAGTGACCGTGTAATGTTATTCACTATTCAGTAATGACAAAGTAAAAGTAAACTTCAGCTGCACAAAAACCATGTCAAATGTCACTAAAACTCACAATGCAAATATTTTGCTAATAAATCAAGAGCAAAAAGAACCAATATGCAAGTGCCAAAATGTGAAACCTTGTCTCTTGAATGACAATGTTTTGTAAAGAGTATTTCATATTGCACTGTAAAGTAGAGTAAAGACCCGCTTTTGTCATGAATGACCATGGGATTGCACCTAGAAAGTTCCCCTCCAAGGCACAAGTACAGGCAAGGTTGTTTTTATGGAAGAGCAGCAGTCATCCATGCAAACTAGTCTCCCTTATCCATGCCACCTATGGTGTGCAAGGGAAAGGCAAAGGCTGTAACAGCTTGGCACCAGTGACACTGCAACTCATTTCTACAACTGAGTGAATTGGAGCAATGTGAAATGAAGTGTCTTGCTCAAGAACACAACACACAGCCCTGTCATGGAATTGAACTAACTACTGCATGATTGTGGGCTTGATGTTCTAAATACTGAGCCATGCACCTTGCATTGATTTCTCCCAAAATAATACCTTATAGAAGACCTATCCAAAATTTCCTGCAGCAGAGTAACTCACCATTCTATTACAGAAAACAGTACAGCACTGTCCAAATATATTTGAAAATAAAAAACAGAATGGAATAATCACATGTATTACAAGTACAGGTATTATAAATCATCATACTTTGATCTTCATCTTAAAGAAAGTTATAAGCTGCAAGTTAGTAATAAACCCACCCTTCAGGGTTGTGAAAGCCCTTCCCCACTGTATGATTTAGAGTCGTTTTGGGGTGGGTTCTAGAATGTAGATAAACAACACAACTGAGATGCAATGTTACCAGATGAGCTACAGAATGAGCACTAAAATTATGATTATTAATCAGGTAACTCTCCTGTTAGTTGTTGCAAAACTTCTGAATGGAAAATCACATGGGAGGGACTTGATAGTTAGTTATTGGTATAGAAAGCTCATGTTCTACTGAGCAACCTTTGTAAACCTATTCAAAAGAACAAGAAACACCGATGTATCAGGTTGGTTGATAATTGCATATACAACACAAGCAGCTAAAAACCAGGAGACACATGTGACCAATAACTACAGACTCAGAGCACGTCCGAATGAGATGTATAAATTCTTTCTACTATAGGCATAAGGCCTGAAATTTTGTGGGAGAGGTTTAGTTGACTACATCGACCTCAGAATATTTCATATTGTACTGACCTCCTAAAATAGCAACTTACAAAAGATATATCTGGTACTTATTTTATCAACCCCCAAAAAGGAAAAAGCAAAGTTAACCTCAACAGTATTTGTACTTAAAATATAAAGAACCAGAAGAAAGGTCACTGAGCATTTTAGCTGGTGTGCTTATGATTCTGTCAGCTCAGCTTTGTACACCTTTGTAGTGTACAAATTATACACAAGTTGCTGGAATGCATTCATCCAGAACCACTTCAAAATACAATGTAGAGACTGAAGAGCAGGCAAGAGGAAAGAAAGAAGTTTGATGTCATGTCATATATTTCCTCATTGACAAATCTGTCTTTAACCCTTTAGCATTTTACCAGCCATATCTAACCAAATTATCTTGTCAGTTTTATGCTCAAACTGGCCAGATCCAGCTACTCACACCTACCCTAAAATGTCAGTCTAAAATTAAACAATCCAATAGTTAAAATCTCAAAGCTACAAGATAATGCATAATTAATTCAAAATTGTGTGAATAAATAAGCATTGCATTTGACAGAGGAATCTGAATCCTAAAGAGTTAAGGAAGCAAAGCAGTATCACCAAAGCATGCTGACAGTATGGCTAAACTATAAGAAAGCATTTGTCTCTCTTCCTTACTCATGGTCAATAGGATCACAATACCTTGCTGAGATTCCAATTGATAAAGTCCTTGACATTTAAAAGCTGACAACAACGTGGCTCACAGAACTATTGTTAAGAACTGATGCTATCACTATAGTCACTAACAGAATTAAGTTATCAACAGGAATATTTCAGGGAGACAGCTTATCTGTCTTTGCGGTGAACCCCTTGTCAACCCTGTTAAAGATATACAAAGGTTTCTTGATAGAAGGGGTTGATGAATGGAATGTTTTTAAGCTGTACTCAATATTCCTGACACCAACAAGCAATTAGTTTACATTTGGAGATATGCTATTGTTTAGAATTTATTCATACATGTAGAAATTTGTAATCCTATGTGTATATTTAGGTGTATCATCTTCAGGTCATAGAGGTTCACAAAAGAAGGTTGTTAGGTTGAAAGTATATGGTGGTCAGCAGATGCGTCATTTCGCTTAGTTGTTGTTAGTTTTATTTGGATATTAATGAGATACTTAACCTTTTGTTTTAAGAAATGTGGAGGTTAAAGAATAATAGATTTGTGAGTGGCTGTGTAGTAAGAAGCTTGCTTCTGAGCCACATGGTTCCAGGTTCAGTCCCACTGCATGTTACCTCAGGCCAACCAAAGCCTTGTGAGTGGATTTGGTAGACGGAAACTGAAAGAAGCCTATCATATATATATATATATATATGTATGTGTTTGTCCCCCACCATCACTTTGACAACTGGTGTTGATGTGTTTACATTCCCATAACTTAGTGGTTCACCAAAAGAGATTAATAGAATAAGTACTAGGCTTACAAAGAATAAGTTCTGAGGTCAATTTTTTCGACTAAAGGTGGTGCTCCAGCATGGCCACAGTCAAATGACTGAAACAAGTAAAAGAGTAACCTAATGTATCAATTTAATGTAAAATAGTTTTTATTATAACATAAAGATGCACATGGAAATATATGTATATAACATATGTATGCATATATGTATGTATATATATATATATATATATATGTACATATATATAAGATGTATACACACACACACACACACATGTATTATACATTTACAAGAAGAGAGTGACAGTCCAACAAATGTTGGCAGGTTAGCAGGCAGAAATTTCGAAGTCACTATCACCACTCTTGTTGTAAAAGAGTTATAAATATGTACTCTACAAAAAGTATTGAGTAATTCTTCAGTTTAATACCAATTTTTTAATATTATAACTCGACATAAAAACAAACAACGCTGACAAACTGTCCAGCCCCTGCCAATATAGAACAAGAACACTAAATGATGATGATGACGATGATGATGATGATAATATATGAGGGGGTGCTGAAAAATTCCTGGGTTTGGGTTGAAGAAAATGCAAGAGGATCAGTTAATTATAATTTTATTCAATATATCCCCTCTCAGATTCACACACTTAAGGCAGCAAGCTGGCAGAAACGTTAACATGCCAGGTGAAATGATTAGTGATAGTTTGGACAGTAAAAATTAATACGATAATATACAGTATGGAAGTATAAATGTAAAAAGTTAGTGCTAGTACATAGACTGCGCCGTTTCATGGCTGAAATAGGACTATATAAAATCATAAGCAAATTCTATCCGAGTTCATTAGAACGGGAAAATGATTTTACTCCCAAAATCAGTCACTCTTCAGGTCAAATCTCTAAGGTCACGTGATAAATATGGCGTCTATTACCCAGAAGTACATGCGTATTATAATTACTAAAATAATAACGAAAATATCGAAAAAGAAAATCTACCTAAAATAAAAAGTTTCTTGAGGATTAAAAATACTAAAATACTTAAACTTGCAAATTAACGCAGAGTAATAACTATACACATACAAAGATTCTATATTACGTAAATAATGCTTTGAAGATTAATACTGAAAAGTCACGTGATAAACATGGCGTGCATTACCAGAGGTAAATACGTGTTATAATTACTAAAATAATAACGAAAATATCGAAAAAGAAATTCTATCTAAAATAAAAAGTTTAATACTAAAATACTTAAAACTCTCAGATTTACGCAGAATAATAACTATATCAAATACGAAAGTTATATATTACTTAATGTTATGAAACATTGTAAAAGACTGCTCAAAGCTAATTTGATATATTTTACGCTACTGATCATAATTATAAGTTGGTACCTAATACTAGGTTTAAATAAATAAATTAGTGATCTAAACTTATATAAGTAATTTAATTTATGTCTGCATTCAATATTACTTTCATCGTGAGAGTTAATTAATTTTTTATTAGCTAATAATATCTCTTTAAATTCGTTAGTACATAATAAGCAGAATTTATTCCCTATCCTATATGATTTAGCCTTGCAAACTATTTTCCATTTTAACTCGTATTCTATTCTTTTTTATTTAAGTTCCCAAATGTATTTACTAAGTTTCGTAGAGTTCATTAAATTGCTGTTCTTAAAAGAATTCATATGTTGGGCCACCCAACATATTTATTTTAGGTAGATCTTCTTTTCCGATATTTTCGTTTATTATTTTAGTAATTATAATACGCATGTACTTCTGGGTAATAGACGCCATATTTATCACTGATTTTGGGAGTAAAATCATTTCCGCGTTCTTGGATAGAATTTGCTTATGATTTTATATAGTCCTATTTCAGCCATGAAACGGCGTAGTCTATGTACTAGCACTAACTTTTTACATTTATACTTCCATACTGTATATTATCGTATTAATTTTTACTGCCCAATTTATAAATTTGACTTTTAAATTTTTTAGATTAAAATCTTAGATACATTAAGATGGTATATGCCACACAGCATGGATTTGGATGGGTTCTGAGTTGTAGAGTGGTGGTTCGTCTCTAAATTAATTATATACATATATATTATATATTAGGAAACCCGGTATAATATTATACCGATATTTTATTAGAAACATCAGAACACTCAGAACACTTTTAAGCAGGCTCTACTGGTTGCACACGACACACCTAGATGATACAATACGATAAATTGTGGAAGTTGTAAAGATAATTTATGAACACCCTGTATATATATATATATATATATATATATATATATATATATATATATGTATGTATATATATATATACACACACACACACAAACGCACAATGAGAGAGAGAGAGAGAGAGAGAGAGAGAGAGAGAGAAACAGACACACAGAGTAAGAAAATAATACAAAAATTTTTTTTATACAGACATTCTACAACCAAAGCTTACAACAAACCTCTTTTAAATTATATTATCTCTATTTAAGTAAATATACTTATTCAGTTAAATTATAACCAATTTCATATCTATTATATTTATGAAAGATTTTATATAAGTATCTCCACGATTAAACTAACTAACCAGTTGAATTATAGGTCAAAAACCTTAATGAAAATAACCACACTGAAATATTTCATTATTCAACAAAATGAATACTGTTCTGTCTAACAGTATTTAATGGAAATTTATACTTGTATGGAGGAAATATAATTATATGTTAGTTTAGTTGTTATTTGTGAGTCTTTTTAAATACAATGGCTTCCTGTAATATTTTCCTATTATGTGTACGTATGTGTATGTGTATGAATACAAATGTAGATGTGTGTGTGTGTATGCTTGTGTATGTGTGTGTGCATGTGTTTGTGTGTGTATGTGTCTATATCTATTTCTATTATTAGTAGATATGTGTGTCGATATACATACATATATATATATATATATATATATATATATATATATATATATATATATATATATATATATATATATATATATATATATATATATATATATATATATATGTGTGTGTGTGTGTGTGTGTGTGCATGTGTTTGTGTGTGTATGTGTTTATATCTATTATTAGTAGATATGTATGTACACACATATATATATATATAGACACACACACACATATATATACATATATATATATATATATATATATATACACACATACATATATATACATATATATATATATGTATGTATGTATATATACAGGGTCTCTCAGATAAATTGGGTAAAATTTTGCAATACATAAAACTAGTTATAAACACTAAAATAATGGTAGTAGACAGATATAATTTTAATGTAACATTTACCACAACAAAAACATTTATCACTCAATATGACCACCCCTTTAAGGCAGCAAGCTGGCAGAAACGTTAGCATGTCGGGCAAAATGCTTAGAGGCATTTCGTCTGTCTTTATGTTCTGGGTTCAAATTCTGTGAAGTTCAACTTTGTCTTTCATCCTTTTGGATCAATAAATTGAGTACCAGTTGTATACTGGAATCCATCTAATCGACTGGCCCTCTCCTCCAAAATTTCAGGCCTTGTGCCTAGAGTAGAAAAGAATATGGTCACCCTTTTGGGCAATTTTTGCCACCATATGAGAACAAAATTTTTTTGCAGCTACCACAGCCTGCCATTTTCCTTTGCATGCCACACACACAATGGAGGTCTTCAAACTGTTAACACTCGAGTGTGGTGAAGCATTGATCCTTGCTTGAAGTACACCCAATAAAAAGTAATCAAGAAGGTTGAGATTGGGACTATTATTGGGCCAGATGTTGGCCCTCATAAAAAATGGCACCTTCTCACCAAGGAAGGCCTGTGTTGCTTTTGACCCATGGCATGCTACAGAATCCTGGGTGAGGACCACATTGTTAAGCCAACTTTTGTTCCCTCCAAGGTAACAGAAAGTTCTTTAGGATGTCTAGATACTCCTTTGCGCTGATCTTCGAGCCAGATTCAATGAAATGTGGATCCATGACACTTCCATCACTCACCACAGCTTCAAATACCATCACAGAGGCAGGATTCTTAGTCTCAAACACAGGGAGAATGTCTGAAGAGTTGTATACACTCACTTGAGAATTGCTGGGATTCAGCTCAGCATCTACAGTGAACTTCTCATCCACAAACACAAGAGTTTTTCCTGCACCTAGATGCTTGATGAATGACAGAAGCTTTGGGCATCTCTTGGCTCTGATAGCTTTGGCCTTGGCTGTTAAGAGGTGATGACATTGTCGAACATAGCTAGTCATGCCAAAATTCCTGTTCACAGCTCTGGATACCATGGAAAGGGACGCATTGCATTTCTTTGCAAGAGTTGTAATGGATGTGGATGAGTTAGCTTCAATCAAGCGTTTGAGGCCAGCGAGAAACTTTGAATTGTGCTTGGAATCACTTCAAGCCTTGTGTTCTTTTCTATCAATCTTTCCCACTTTTTAAAATTATTTATACACACAATAAACTGTTGCTTTTGGAAGTTTCATCAACTTAGCAATTTTATTGGTAGTGTGTCCAGCATGTGCCAAAACAACAATTCTGCTCTTCCATGACTTTCCATTGTTGAATCAGTTTGCTAGTTACCTGAAAAATAAAGAGGGGCATTAGATTTTCAAGCAAGCAAGGTTTTCTCAAAAACCGAAATGTTAAACCCTCTAAGTCAACTGCTTAAACTCAGTCTCAATTTATCTGCAAGACCCTGTATACATATCATCATTATCATTTAATGTCCACTTTCCATACTGGCATGTGTTGGTTGGTTTGACTGAGAACTGGCAAGCCAGGGGACTGCACCAAGCTCTAATCTGATCTGGCAAGGTTTTTACAGTTGGATGTCCTTCCTAATGTCAACCACTCCGAGACTGTAGTAGGTGCTTTTACATGCCACCGGCACAGGATCCAGTCATGCAGAACTGGCATGCTCAAATGCTGCTTTTTTATGTGCTGCTGGCACGGGTACTAGTCAGGTAGCACTGGCATTGGTCACACTCAAATGGTGCTTTTTACATGCCAGTGAGGCACCACAGGCATCATCCACACTCAAATGGTGCATTTTATGTGCCTCCAGCACAGATGCCAATTAGGCAGCAATGGCATCGGCCATGCTTAAATGGTGCATTTTACATGCCACCAGCATGGGTGCCAGTCAGGTGGCACTATCATCAGCCATGACTATGATTTCATTTGGTTCAGCAGGGCTTCCCAAGCACAGCATATTGCCCAACAATTGAAGGGTACTTTTTTAAATGGGCCAGTTATACAACACTGACATCAGCCACAACTACAATCTAACTTGGCTAGCTGGGTCTTCTTAAGCATGGCATAACTTCAAAGGTTTCTGTCATTTGTCATTGCTCTATGAGGCCCAATGTTCACAGGTCGTGCTTCACCACCTCATCCCATGACTTCCTGGGTCTACCTTTCACAGGTGCCTTCCACTGTTAGGGTGTTATACTTCTTCACACAGCTGTCCTCATTCATATGCATTACATGACCATACCAGCACAGTCGTCTCTCTTACACATTTGATGCTTCTTGTGTTCAACTTTTCTCTCGCACACTGACATTACACATCTATCGAAGCATACTGGCTTCATTTTTTTCAAGCCTATGCATGTCCTCAGCAGTCACAGCCCATGTTTCACTGCTGTGTAGCATGGCTGTTCACACACAGGCATCATACAGTCTACCTTTTACTCTGAGTGAGAGGCCCTTTGTTACCAGCAGCGGTAGGAGCTCTCTGAACTTTGCCCAGGCTATTCTTATTCTAGCAGCTATGCTCTCAGAGCATCCAACCCCACTGCTGACTTGGTCGCCTAGGTAATGTAAGCTATCAGCTACTTCTAGTTTTTCCTCCTGGCATGTAATGGAATCTGTTTTCTGTACATCTTCAGTGTTTATTGCACCTATGCATCTGCCACACACAAAAACTATCCTCCCAGTTAACCTTCCTTTGGTATTGCTACACCTCTTACGTGTCCACAGCTTACACTGGGTACATCTTAAGGAGTTTCTATCTATGCCCATTCTACAGATTGAGTAGGGCTATCTATCTGAAGGGGTTTGTGATTTGTCCACTTTCCTACTTACTAAGACTTTGGTTTTTGTTAGATTGACTCTAAGGCTCTCCGATTCTAGACCTTGCTGCTTCTAGTTCCGGTAGTGACTCAGCTATGAGAGCAAGGTCATCTGCATAGAGGAGCTCCCAAGGGCAGTCTATCTTTAATTTCTCTGTTATTGCCTGGTGGACTATGATGAATAAGAGGGGGCTGAAGACTGATTCTTGGTGATCCCCTACTTCAACCCAGAATTCTTCGCTATACTCGTTGCCAACCCTTACCTTACAGGTAGCATCCCTGTACATGGCTTGTACAGCTCTCAGCAACCACTGATCTATCCCTAGTTTCCACAGTGACCACTAGATGAGGAATCGGGGGACCCTGTCAAAAGCTTTCTCTATATCAACAAAAGCTAAGTACAGAGGTTAATCTGAAATACTTTAGTTCTTGCAATCCAAAATACTTCAGTTCTTTGATCCTCGTGTCGCTGAACATGGACAAACTTCTTCTTTTTCGCTTCTGCCTTGGCTATATATACCTGTCTCCTAACCTTCCTTCTGGCTATCTGGTACAGTTTCCTGCTACCCCCACACTTCCAGGTTTTCCAGGCCTGTTTCTTTGCTCTAATGGCCTTATGTATACATACACACACACACACACACACACACACACACACATACACACATATATATATATATATATGATGATAGAAAATTTAGACAAATACATATAATTAGGTTATTGTGCTTAAGTGTTGAGTAGAGCACTGGCAAAGTTTAGGCTACCTGTTGTCATCCGTAGTTGTGTACATTTTCATTAGATTTACTTCAGGAACTTTGCAGTGGCAGTTAGGGTAATAGTATTAGTTAATAATAAGAGATGGATTTCATATTAGACTTTTATTAAATACAACATATGTTTCGACCCATCAGTCTGGGTCTCTTCAGGTACATTGATAAAGAAGTCTCACTAGAGATTTTTTGTGTTGGCTGGCTTGTTATATGCCCATCCAGTTCGAGAATGAATAAAAGCAAAAAATATAAAAATGCAAAAAATATTATAGAAATGTAAAAAATTCAAATATGAACGTGGAAAACATTTGTTCCAGTTTAGATAAAATGACGTAATCAGCTTTCACTGTTGTAACTGCTTAGAGGAAAAAGAAAGTAGAAGGTGAAAGGAAGATTAATACTTAGAGAAGTAGTTCTGTGTTTGTGCATATACACACACAGACACACATACATATACATACATATATACATACATTCATATACACATACATACATTTACATATATATATATATATATATACACACACACATGCACATACATATATATGCATATACATACACACATACATATATGGACATACATATATAAACTCATATATTTAGATAAATATGTGCATATATAGATATATATGCATACACAGACACATATAGCAAGATACGTACAGAGAAATGAGATATGCAACATAAAGAGTATAACCCTTCGTCAGTTGTCCCTGTTCCATCTACTCCGCGTTTCCAGGGACAACTGACGAAGGATTATACTCTTTATGTTGCATGTCTCCTTTCTGTTTGTTTTGTTCGTTATTAAAAAAATGTTCGTTTTCTGTTTTCGTTTCTCATTGTGTTTAATGTTTTTTTTTATGTCCTGTACCCATATATGCATGTATGTATACATATAGATGCAGGTATGTACATATATGTATGGATATATGCATATGTTTATATATTATTTATATTATTATATGATCGAACAACACGCATCCTTTCTCAAATAAGTTTTATCTTAATATATACATATATATGCATGTATATAAAATGCATAAATGTGTGTGTGTGTGTTTATTATAGATAGATAGACAGACAGACAGATCCAAATAACAGATTGTTACAATTTTACAAATAACTTCCCAACAAAAGCTACTAAGTGTTCCTTACATCTTTTTGAGCTGAAGCATATAAAATTTAATGACTAGAAAGTAAGAGAAAATTTCCTTAATTAGTATTTCTTAACTGTAATCATCACCTCATTATTGCAAAATATGTGGTTTCTATTTTAACGATTGCTTGGAAATTTGTTTGACAAATGTTCTTGCTGCTTCTTAGAACATGTCAAAGAAACACACTGATGTGTGCTTACTTAACATCTTAGATCAGATATAGGAGAAACTGTATGCAATGAAGAATGAATATAAAATAAAATCAAGGCTTGTATAATTAATTCATCAATAGCTCTATATTCATAGTAATATTATAACATTATATAAAGTCGGTGAGCAGGCAGAATTGGAACAAAATGCTTAGTGGTATTTCATTCAAATTCACGATCTGAATTGAGATCCTGCCCAAACTGACTTTGCCTTTCATCATTTCGGGGTTGAGAAGATAAGAATCACTTGAGCACTAGAATCAATGTAATCGACTTGCCCCTTCCTGTAAATTGCTGGCCTTGTGCCAAGATTTGAAACCAATATTTTAACATTATATAGGCAGTGAGCAGACAGAATTGTTAGCGCTTTAGACAAAATGCTTAGCAGCATTTCATCTGTCTTTATGATCTGAATTCAGATTCTGTTGCAGTTGACTTTATTTTTCATCCCTTCAAGGTCGATTAAATAAGTACCAGCTCTTCCCCATAAATTGCTGGCCTTGAGCCAAAATTTGGAACCAATATTTTAATGTCTAACATAAGGCAGCAAGTTGTTACAATTGTTAGCACACTGGACAAAATACTTAATGACATTTCTTCTGGCTCTTTACATTCTGAATTCAAATTCCACCAAGGTTGACTTGGCCTTTTATCTTTTCAAGGTTGATAAAACAAGTACCAGTTAAGCCCAAGAATGGCTGTAATCAACTCGCCCCGTCTCCTAAAATTTCAGTCATAGAAAGAAAGAATATGACATTATATTTTACTGCAATTATAGGATTACCATGTAAAATAGAGATCCTCAAACATTTTCTGTGAGCACACCCATTCATCGTAATTATCATCATCATCATCATCATCATCATCATCATAATTTAATATCCCTTTTCCATGCTGGGATAGATTGAATAATTTGACAGTAACTGACTTGCTGGAAGACTGCACTAAGCTCCAACGTCTGCTCTGGTATGGCTTCTACAGCTCATTGCCCCTCTTAATACCAGAGTGTACTGGGTACATTCTTTGTCATAACTGGCACTGTTAGTACTCCCTTATGAACATCCGCTTTCCATGCTAGCATGGGTTGGACGATTTGACTGAGGACTGGTGAAACCGGATGGCAACACCAGGCTCCAGTCTAATTTGGCAGAGTTTCTACAGCTGGATGCCCTTCCTAACGCCAACCACTCAGAGAGTGTAGTGGGTGCTTTTACGTGTCACCCGCACGAAAACGGCCACGCTCGAAATGGTGTCTTTTATGTGCCACCCGCACAAGAGCCAGTCCAGGGGCACTGGCAACGATCTCGCTCGAAAATCCTACGGGAGCCAGTCAGGCGGTACTGGTAACGGCCA
>NC_068981.1:162409705-162411747 GCF_001194135.2 Octopus bimaculoides
AGATAAGGGATCGGGGGACCCTGTCAAAGGCTTTCTCCATGTCAACGAAAGCCAGGTACAGAGGTTTATCCTTAGCTAGGTATTTCTCCTGCAACTGTCTCACTAGAAATAAGGCATCAGTAGTGCTTTTACCTGGCACGAACCCAAACTGCATCTCATCTAAATTGATTTGCTCCCTAATTAGTTGGGCTATGACCCTCTCTGTAACTTTCATAACCTGATCTAACAGCTTGATGCCTCTGTAATTATTTGTATCTAAAGCGTCACCTTTACCTTTGTAGCAGTTGACTATGATGCTGCTACACCAGTCATTGGGTATGACTCCTTCGTGTATCACCTGGTTCGTAATACGGGTGACTAGGCTATAGATATTATAAAACGTTTGGATACCATGAAAGAAATAATAATGGATATCATTTTATGGATACCATAAAATAATGTATAATCTGTTGGAAAGTGGATTGACAGAATTTTTAGAGCATCATATTAAATTATATGCAGTATTTTTTCTAGCCCTTTACATTCTGAGTTCAAATCCTGCTGAGGTCAACTTTGCTTTTCATCCTTCCAGTGTCAATAATATAAAGTATTAGACAAGTACTGAAGTCAATGGTATCAATTAACCCCAACATCTCAAAATTTCTAGCCTTGTGTTTAAATTGGAAACAGCTAATTATTGTTGCAAGGATGCATAGTCACCAATGTCATGGTGATTGCTTGTTGGTGTGTGTTGTACTGTTGAAGGTCATTGTCATGGAATCTAAATGGCCGCATGCTTAACAAAGGAAGCCAACTCCCAAACTTTTAACTTTTAATATATTTGTTGCTTGAAGGTGGCAAGCTGGCAGAAATGTTAGCACACCAGGCAAAATGCTTAGCAGTATTTTGTCTGTCTTTATGTTCTGAGTTCAAATTCCGCCAAGGTTGACTTTACCTTTCATCCTTTCGGAGTCAATAAATTATGTACCAGTTGCATACTGCAGTCAATCTAATCGACTGGCCCCCTCCTCCAAAATTTCGGGCCTTGTGCCGAGAGTAGAAAATAATATTCCACACACTCAAAAGCGGTGAACTGGCAGAAATGTTAGCGTGCCGGGTGAAATGCTTAGCAGTATTTCATCTGTCTTTATGTTCTGAGTTCAAATTCTGCTGAGGTCGACTTTGCCTTTCATCCTTTTGGGGTCGATAAATTAAGCACCAGTTGCGTACTGAGATCGATCTAATCGACTGGCCCCTCCCCAAAAATTTTGGGCCTTGTGCCTAGAATAGAAAAGAATATATTTGTTGCTGGACATGATTTGCTGTGTTGGCTGTTTACAAGAGAAAGATGCTGGTAATATAACTGCTGACTGAGAGGGGAGAACTACATTGAAGGCTAGCTGTGGTATATCATGTGTGAGTGTTGGAAGCTGTTTCTTGCTCAAAGTGGTCTGTCTGAGTGTTTAAGGTGGTCTGGTCTTGGCAGTCTGCTTTCTGTGACTGCCCATGGTGGCCCACATGAATGCCTGAGGCCATCTACCTTAGTCGTTTGCCCAGGCTATCTACCTTACTTGTTTGCCCAAGGCCATCTACCTTACTCATTTGTCCAAGGCCATCTAGCTGAGTTAGGCACAAAATGGTTTTTATAGGGTAATAAGGAGGCAAACTTTAAATCATGTAGCCATATCACACCACAGCTTCATGCTGGTTGGTCAATTTGTAGATCAATCACATGAGACTGTGGTAGCTCATTTGCAGTGCCTAACCAAGTATTTACCAGTTAGGGTTTGATCCCTATATTATATTTGGACATCAAGATTTCCAAATGACATATTTGATGAAGAATTTATTATAAATACTCATTTACTTGTTTCAGTCATTTTACTGCAGCCATGCTGAAGCACCGCCTTTAGTTGAGCAAATCAACCCCAGGACTTATTCCTTGTAAGCCTAGTACTTATTCTATCGGTCTCTTTTGCCGAACCACTAAGTTACGAGGATGTTGGGGGCACAAACACACACACACACATATATATATATATATATATATATATATATATATA
>NC_068981.1:162412179-162415614 GCF_001194135.2 Octopus bimaculoides
TAATAATCTGCTTATTGCTTTGCTCGTTGTGCATGTGTGAATAGAAAGAGACAGGGAGGAGGTTGTCTTTGTTTTCTTTTGTGTGATTATTTAACTGTTTTTGTGATTTTTTTTTGTGTGTTGTGTGATTAGTTATCTTTTTCAGCAACAGTTCTTCATTTGATATGTCCGACAGGTGAAACAGTTCAGAATGTGGAATGGTTTTATTTTGTGCACCAATGCAGAATTTTCTCCACCCACTCACTCATCCATGTGTTGATGTATTTTGTTCTGTGTTGGTTGCACACGACATTTAATCTATGGACATATAATGGATAAAGAGAATGTTTGTGTGTGTGTGTGTGTGTATGAGTGAGCGTGTATGTGTGAGTGAGTGTGTGTGTATGTGTGTGTGTAAGTGTGTGTGTGTGTATGTGTGAGTGTGTGTGTGTGAGTATGTGTGTGAGTGTATGTAAGTGTGTGTGTGTATGTGTGTATGAGTGAGCCTATGTCTGTGTGTGTATGTGTATGTATGTGTGTATGAAGAGAGAGAGAGAGCAGGGGAGGCAGGGAGGATAATGTTAAGAGTTTTGTACAACTGGCCAATACAATGTTTTTAGTTCAAAACCTATTACAGAGATAGTGCTAGTATTTGGTTGTCAACAGATACCAGAACACCATTCCTGTTTCATGTTTGAGTGGTTATTGATAGCAAAAAAAAGAAGAAGAAAAGGAACCCAACTTCGTTGTAAAATTGAATTCTTTCAATAAGCAATATGTAAATGTCCATATTTTATCATTTTAGCCAAACTAACACCTCACCACCACCACCACTATATTGAAAAAGGAGAAGATAAAAAGCAAAAATTATCCTACTGGCTTTATCCTCTGTTTCTATAAATTCTCGTAACAAAGATATTTAAAACCCAATGAAAGAAAGCCTCTACATGGTCCTAGAAAAAGCAACCAAATCTCTCTCAAATCGCACTTGAGGAATTTAAAGAAAATGGAAGGCTACACAGGTTGGATTTGGTCTGAGATGAAGGATATTTGAAAAGAGATTGGATAATCATAAATGGAATGGTTTTACTCATAAATCTAGCTTAATTAAGACAGACCTAAGGTTAATAACAACAACAGCAACAACATTGCCTTTGTAGTGGCTGATGCTGGTGTTGTGTAACTAGCACCCATGCCAGTAGCACATAAAAAGCACCTTTTGAGCGCTGGGCCTCATGGAGGCAATGACAAATGACTGAGATCTTTGGCAATATCCTGTGCTTGAGAAGAAGACCCATCAAGCCAAGTGAAATCATAGTAGTGGCAGATACTGGTATCACACAAACTGGCATCCATGTCGGTGGCACATAAAAGCACTCATTATACTCTCAGAGTGGTTGGCATTAGGAAGGGCATCCAGCTGTTGCAACCATGCCAAATCAGACCAGAGACTGGTGCAGCCCTTCAGCTTACCAGCCCTAGTCAAACAGTCCGGCTCATGCCAGCATGGACAACAGACATGAAATGATGATGATGATAATGATGATGATGATGATGATGATGATGATGATGATGATGATGATGATGATGATGATGATGATGATGATGATGATGATGATGATGATGATGATGATGATGATGGTGATTTCCTTATTGATAAAGATCAAGAGCAATAAAATTATATTGCTATGTTTTGTTTGCTTTTGTGATCTAAAATTATCTGGTACTTACTCCATCGGTTACGATGACAAGGGTTCCAGTTGCTCTGATCAGTGGAACAGCCTACTCGTGAATTTGATATGCAAGTGGTTGTGCACTCCACAGAAACACGTACCCAAATTCCGCCGAGGTTCACTTTGCCTTTCATCCTTTCGGGGTCGATTAAATAAAAACCAGTTACGTACTGGGGTCGATATAACCGGCTTAATCTGTTTGTCTGTCCTTGTTTGTCCCCTCTGTGTGTAGCCCCTTGTGGGCAGTAAAGAAATAAGAAACACGTACCCTTAATGTAGTTTTCAGGGAGATTCAGTGAGTCACAGAAAGTGACATGGCTGGCCACTTTGAATAACGGGTACTTCTAATTCTTTGCCAGCCAAATAGACTAGAGCAATTTAAATTAAAGGGTCTTGCTCAAGGACACAATGTGCCATTGGGAATCGAACTCATGACTTTACAATTGTGAGCCACATACCCAAACCATTCAGCCACACACCTTCACTTAAAATTATCTATAATTTTACATAAATACTAGAACATTCATTAGTTCTGTGTAGCTTAGACAAGAATAATGTTGTTCTTATTGCTTGTTCTGAATCAGTTTTCAATCTGGAGTCAAAGATACTGCTGACAACAATAGATGAACTAAGCTGAAGAGGGGAAACTCTAGGACAGGGCTGGCCAACCTGTGGCTTGTGGGCCACATGCAGCCTGCAGACTTTTATTTTTCAGCCTGCTTGATACTTTCTTGAAATGGGTTTATTTAAATAAACTTCTTTTTTAATTTTATCAAAAATTAAAGACTGTAATGAAAAGTAAAAAAGAAGGATACTGCTGTTTTTGTAACAATAATATTTTATGTTGAATCAACCTTCATTCATTCATTACTGTAATAATAGCATGGGAAAGCAAAATGCTTTCAATTCTGTCAGTATACAAGCAGCCCTCAAAAACTTTCTGTGATTAAAGTGGCTCACAATGTAATTCAACTTGGCCTGGCCTGCTCAAAGAGGTCACTCAATCTGTTAGAAATAGCTGCCAAATCTTCCTGATATCGGTGGTGGTGGTGGTGGTGATCATCATCATCATGATAGCTGAAGGATTGATGTAGAAATATTAGAAATAAAATAGCCATCTATGTATCATACTTAATGTATATACACTGTTGATAGGCCAGTTACTGTAGATAATATTTGCTATGGATGAGCTATGTTAAAAACATAATAGATATTACAGGGAGACTCTAAGAGATCACTCCAGATGTAGCCAGCTAGAATGCATTTTAACCTTTTTAGGCCCTTTCAGTGGCACATACTCACAATCTACCAGATGTTTGGATGAGAATCCACTGCCTCAAATGTAAATAGCTGCCTAGCTGAATAAAAGACTGGCATATGCAATTGAGGCAGAATTAAATATATTAAATATGTATACACTTCTAATATAGGATAACATTTTTTCAAAAAATTTCATCAAGTGACCAGCATATTAGAATACCTTTTAAGGTGAAAATTAGAAACAATTGTAAATAAGGACAAAAGGAAAATTTTGATGCAATATGCTGAGAAATAGACTTTAAATTGTCAATCACCACATACAATATATATCACAATAAATACACAGTGTGCTGAATCAAGGAAAGCAAGCTAACAGAATTTTTTTTTAATGCGTTATCTCTGCTGAGATTGACAATTTAAAGTCTATTTCTCAACATATTGGCATAGAAAATTTTCTTTTGCC